>NC_053024.1:579401029-579438638 GCF_003073215.2 Triticum urartu
AGATTAACAAAACTTCCGGTTGCACATACAACCTTTCCTCAAAAATCGTCGAGGAAACAATGTTTGACATCCTATCTGCAAGATTTCATAAATAATGCAGTAATTGCTAATATAATTCCAACAGACTCTTAGCATCGCTACGAGTGAGAAAGTCTCATCGTAGTCAACTCCTTGAACTTGTCGGAAAACATCTTAACGACAAGTCGAGCTTTCTTAATGGTGATATTACCATCATTGTCCGTCTTCCTTTTAAAATCCATATGTACCTAACAGCCTTACGACCATCAAGTAGTTCTTCCAAAGTCTACACTTTGTTTTCATATGGATCCTCTCTCGGATTTATGGCCTCGAGCCATTTATCGGAATCCGGGCCCACCATCGCTTCTCCATAGCTCGTAGGTTCATTGTTGTCTAGCAACATGACTTCCAAGACAGGATTACGTACCACTCTGAAGTAGTATGCATCCTTGTCATCCTACGAGGTTTGGTAGTGACTTGATCTGAAGTTTCATGATCACTATCATAAGCTTCCACTTCAATTGGTGTAGGTGCCACAGGAACAACTCCTGTGCCCTGCCACACACTAGTTGAAGAGACGGTTCAATAACCTCATCAAGTCTCCACCATCCTCCCACTCAATTCTTTCGAGAGAAACTTTTCCTCGAGAAAGGACCCGATTCTAGAAACAATCCCTTATTGCTTTCGGATCTGAGACAGGAGGTATACCCAACTGTTTTTGGGTGTCCTATGAAGATGCATTTATCCGCTTTGGGTTCGAGCTTATCAGCCTGAAACTTTTTCACATAAGCGTCGCAGCCCCAAACTTTTAAGAAATGACAGCTTAGGTTTCTCTAAACCATAGTTCATACGGTGTCACTCATCGGAATTACGTGGTGCCCTATTTAAAGTGAATGTGGTTGTCTCTAATGCCTAACCCATAAACTATCGTGGTAATTCGATAAGAGACATCATGGTATGCATCATATCCAATAGGGTGCAGTTATGATGTTCGGACACACCATACACTATGGTGTTCCAGGCTGTATTAGTTGTGAAACAATTTCCACAATGTCTTAATTCTGTGCCAAACTCGTAATTCAGATATTCATCTCTATGATCATATCATAGATTTATCCTCTTGTCACGATGATCTTTCAACTTCACCCTGAAATTACTTGAACCTTTCAATAATTCAGACTCGTGATTCATCAAGTAAATATACTCAACATCTACTCAAATCATCTGTGAAGTAAGAACATAACGATATCCACTACACCTCAGCACTCATTGGACTGCACACATCAAAATGTATTACTTCCAACAAGTTGCTTTCTAGTTCCATTTTACTGAAAACGAGGCTTTCAGTCATCTTGCCCATGTGGTATGATTTGCATGTCTCAAGTGATTCAAAATCAAGTGAGTCCAAACGGTCCATTTGCATGGAGTTTCTTCATGCATATACACCAATAGACATGGTTCGCATGTCTCAAACTTTTCAAAAACGAGTGAGCCCAAAGATCCATCAACATGGAGCTTCTTCATGCGTTATACCGATATGACTTACGTGGCAGTGCCACAAGTAGGTGGTACTATCATTACTATCTTATATCTTTTGGCATGAACATGTGTATCACTACGATCGAGATTCAATAAACCATTCATTTTAGGTGTAAGACCATTGAAGGTATTATTCAAATAAACAGAGTAACCATTATTCTCTTAAATGAATAACCGTATTGCGATAGACATAATCCAATCATGTCTATGCTCAACGCAAACACCAATCTCGATGGTAGAGGGAGCGTACGATATTTGATCAACCTTGGAAATACTTCCAACACATATCGTCATCTCACCTTTAGCTAGTCTCGTTTATTCCATAGCTTTTATTTCGAGTTACTAACACTTAGCAACGAACGGGTATCTAATTACTGGAGTACTAGAATCGACATGACAACTGATTATCATAGGTGTAGTAACTAGAGATATTAGGAAAAGTAATAAGCAAGAAACCACAGTAAGATAAGAAAAATCAATGGTTATGGAATCAACATTGACTTTGAACAGAGTCGCACTACCACATTCTCAAGAACACAAACAAGCCTCTAACATACGGCATATGCTTGCTAGAGGATAAGATGCAGAAATACTGCACAGTGGGAGATTGTAACCGACTTTCAGTTTTTGTCGGAGTGTGGACGCCCCACACGGAGAGTCGATCGTTCCTCTAAGCATCTTGGGTTCAAATCATTGACATAGGTCTTCAAAGTAGGCGACAGTCATCAGGATCAGAATCGATCCGCCGGCCTCCATAGGAATTCTAGCAAGCCCCAATGTGCACCTCTTGAGAGATCTATACTCGAAAGACTAGTGGTTCACAAAACAAATAACAAAAAGATGCTTCCTATATTGATGGTTACCTAGACTACGTAGGATCAAACATCGAACCGAGAAACATTATATCCAAAATGATGACACTATATATCCGTCTGGGTCATATAGTTCATCAAAAAGAATATCCTAGGGCTACCGTGACATCCGCGACTGGAGAAACAAACCCGAAACTTTGGGTTAGCAATCAGGTGTTTGGGGATAAGGGGAAGCATAATATGCGTCTACGCCACAACTAGCAAAGATAAAACCAATCTCCAGAAATTTCACTGGAAACAACCCATCGAGCAAAAGTGTGTCGTACTCAGCAATAATCGAGCACAAGCTACACACAACATATTAGAACAGATATCTTCCATAACATCTCATTAGTTTAGCTGCGGAACCTTTAAGAAGGAATAGCAGTAGCTATACTCCGTTATAGATGGCACGACTGAATCGATGATGGGGAATATCCCATGTATACTAGCTCGAAACATCTCATATTCCTGGCGCAGGTTTCACCGTGCGTGGCCTGTCTGAGTTCTCACAACCAACTAAAATCTAAGTCACTGAGATTAAGACTTGAATGTCTGGATGAACTGCAGGATAGTTTTATCCCAGAAAAATAGGCAGACAGATAAAGTTCGGTGAATGACAGAACCTCGAGACAAACCTCGACATGAGGAAACTGATCGACTCGTTCAGACACACACTGAACCCGTAATGAGGCTGAGAGGTATGACATCACAGGCACAAGATACAATGAGGAATACGTCTTCTGTGTCTCACGAGAACAAAGTAGCACAGAAATTATAATACACAAAATCTAAACTAAATCGCTGAGATAAGATCTAATAATTTTCTTTTTTCAGTGATATTTGGAGAAAGAAGAGAAGAGTCAAATCTACGTCAGGAGGCCTCACCAGAGCGACGAAGGGACTGAGGAGTAAAAAGAATCCTACTCTCCGATATATATAATCCTAAGACTCAAAACATTTTTTCTAGACTCAACAACGTCAGCGATTCGATCAAGCAGGGGGCTCCTAAGTCGGGGATGGCTCTGATTACCAACTTGTAACACCCACGATGCGGCTATATCTCCCACGTGTCGAGGCATGACTTAGAGGCATAACCGCATGGTGGTTTAGTCGCAAGTGGGGTAATCTTCACACAATCCCATGTACTGAATAAGAAAGGGATAAAGAGTTGGCTTACAATCGCCACTTCACACAAATACAAGTTAAACATACATCATCCAGAATACAATCAAGGTCCGACTATGGAACCAAATAAAAGAAGAAAACCCCAATTGCTAGATCCCCGATCGTCCCAACTGGGCTCCACTACTAATCAATAGGGAACAAAACAACACAACGAACAAGATCTTCATCGAGCTCCCACTTGAGCTAGATTGCGTCACCTGCACTGGTAATATCGGCACCTCACGTGATATCCCATTGTCACCACAGATAAGTACATCCAAGACATACATCAAGTGTTTTCAAATCCTTAAAGACTCAATCCGATAAGATAACTTCAAAGGGAAAACTCAATCCATCACAAGAGAGTAGAGGGGGAGAAACATCATAAGATCCAACTATAATAGCAAAGCTCGTGATACATCAAGATCATGCCAAATCAAGAACACGAGAGAGAGAGAGATCAAACATGTAGCTACTGGTACATACCCTCAGCCCCGAGGGAGAACTACTCCCTCCTCATCATGGAGAGCGCCGGGATGATGAAGATGGCCACCGGAGAGGGATTCCCCCCTCCGGCAGGGTGCCGGAACGGGTCTAGATTGGTTTTCGGTGGCTACGGAGGCTTATGGCGGTGGAACTCCTGATCTAGGTTATTTTCTGGAGGTTTCTGTATATATAAGAGGTGTTGGAGTCGGGAACAAGTCAGGGGGGTCCCCGAGGCGGCCACGAGGCAGGGGGCGTGCCTAGGGGGGTAGGGCGCGCCCCCACTCTCGTGGTGGCCTCGGGACTCTTCTGGCCCACCTCCGGTACTCCGTGGGCTACTTCTGGTCCAAAAATGATCTCCGTGAAATTTCAGGTTAATTGGACTCCGTTTGGTTTTCCTTTTCTGCGATAATCTAAAACAAGGAAAAAACAAAAACTGGCACTGGGCTCTAGGTTAATAGGTTAGTCCCAAAAATCATATAGAATAGCATATAAATGCATATAAAACATCCAAGGTTGATAATATAGTAGCATGAAACAATAAAAAATTATAGATACATTGGGGACGTATCAGGCATCCCCAAGCTTAATTCCTGCTCGTCCTCGAGTAGGTAAATGATAAAAACAGAATTTTTGATGTGGAATGCTACCTAACATATTTATCCATGTAATTCTCTCTATTGTGGCAAGAATATTCAGATCCATAAGATTCAAGATAAAAGTTTAATACTGACATAAAAATAATAATACTTCAAGCATACTAACCAAGCAATTATGTCTCTTCAAAATAACATGGCCAAATAAAGTTATCCCTAGAAAATCATATAGTCTGGCTATGCTCCATCTTCACCACACAACGTATTCTCATCATGCACAACCCCGATGACAAGCCAAGCAATTTTTTCATACTTTAGTAATCTCAAACTTTTTTTAACCTTCACGCAATACATGAGAGTGAGCCATGGACATAGCACTATGGGTGGAATAGAATATAATGATGGGGGTTATGTGGAGAAGACAAAAAAGGAGAAAGTCTCACATCGACGCGACTAATCAACAGGCTATAGGGAGATTCCCATCAATTGATGTCAATGCGAGGAGTAGGGATTGCCATGCAATGGATGCACTAGAGCTATAAATGTATTAAGTCTCAACAAAAGAAACTAAGTGGGTGTGCATCCAACTTGCTTGCTCACGAAGACCTAGGGCATTTGAGGAAGCCCATTGTTGGAATATACAAGCCAAGTTCTACAATGAAAATTCCCACTAGTATATGAAAGTGATAGAATAAGAGACTCTCTATCATGAAAACCATGGTGCTACTTTGAAGCACAAGTGTGGTAAAAAGGATAGTAGCATTGCCCCTTTTATTTTTATTTTTTATTTGACCTTTCTTTTTTCTCTTTTTTTGGCCTTTCTCTTTTTTTTATTTGGGACAATGCTCTATTAATGATGATCATCACACTTCTATTTATTTACAACTCAATGATTACAACTCGATACTAGAACAAAGTATGACTCTATACGAATGCCTCCGGCGCTGTACCGGGATAGGCAATGAATCAAGAGTGACATGTATGATAAGTTATGCATGGTGGCTTTGCCACAAATACGATGTCAACTACATGATCATGCAAGGCAATATGACAATGATGATGTGTGTCATGATGAACAGAACGGTGGAAAGTTGCATGGCAATATACCTCAGAATGACTATGGAAATGCCATAATAGGTAGGTATGGTGGCTGTTTTGAGGATATAAGGAGGTTTATGTGTGATAGAGCGTATCATATCACGGGGTTTGGATGCACCGGCGAAGTTTGCACCAACTCTCGAGGTGAGAAAGGGCAATGCACGGTACCGAAGAGGCTAGCAATGATGGAAGGGTGAGAGTGCGTATAATCCATGGACTCAACATTAGTCATAAAGAACTCACATACTTATTGCAAAAATCTACAAGTCATCAAAAACCAAGCACTACGCGCATGCTCCTAGGGGGATAGATTGGTAGGAAAAGACCATCGCTCGTCCCCGACCGCCACTCATAAGGAAGACAATCAAAGAACACCTCATGTTTCAAATTTGTTACACAACGGTTACCATACGTGCATGCTACGGGACTTGCAATCTTCAACACAAGTATCTCAAATTCACAACTACTCAACTAGCACAACTCTAATATCACCATTCTATATCTCAAAACAATCATCAAGTATCAAACTTCTCATAGTATTCAATGCACTCTTATGAAAGTTTTTATTATACCTCTTGGATGCCCATCATATTAGGACTAAATTCATAACCAAAGAAAATTACCATGCTATTCTAAAGACTCTCAAAATAATATAAGTGAAGCATGAGAATTCAATAATTTCTATAAAGTAAAACCACCGCCGTGCTCTAAAAGGATATAAGTGAAGCACTAGAGCAAATGAGAAACTACTCCGAAAGATATAAGTGAAGATCAATGAGTAGTTGAATAATTATGCAACTATGTGAAGACTCTCTAACATTTAATAATTTTGGATCTTGGGAAATATTCAAACAGCAAGCAAAACAAAATAAAATAAAATGACGCTCCAAGCAAAACACATATCATGTGGTGAATAAAAATATAGCTCCAAGTAAAGTTACTGATGAATGAAGACGAAAGAGGGGATGCCATCTGGGGCATCCCCAAGATTAGGCTCTTGGTTGTCCTTGAATATTACCTTGGGGTGCCTTGGGCATCCCCAAGCTTAGGCTCTTTCCACTCCTTATTCCATAATCCATCGAATCTTTACCCAAAACTTGAAAACTTCACAACACAAAACTCAACAGAAAACTCGTAAGCTCCGTTAGTATAAGAAAATAAATCACCACTTTTGGTACTGTTTTGAACTAATTATAAATTCATAATGGTGTAATATCTACTGTATTCCAACTTCTCTATGGTTCATACCCTCCGATACTACTCATAGATTCATCAAAATAAGCAAACAAGACAATGAAAACAGAATCTGTCAAAAACAGAACATATGTAATAATCTGTATCAAACGTATACTTCTGTAACCCCAAAAATTCTGAAATAAATTGGTGAACGTGAGTAATTTGTCTATTAATCATCTTCAAAAAGAATCAACCTAATCACACTCTCCAGTAAAAAATGGCAGCAAAACTCGTGAGCGCTAAAGTTTCTGTTTTTTATAGAAAGACCGCAAAGACTTCACCCAAGTCTTCCAAAAGGTTATGCTTGGCACAAACACTAATTAAAACATAAAATCACATCTAAACAGAGGCTAGATGAATTATTTATTACTAAACAGAAACAAAAAGCAAGGAACAAAAATAAAATTTGGGTTGCCTCCCAACAAGCGCTAACGTTTAACGCCCCTAGCTAGGCATGATGATTTCAATGATGCTCACATAAAAGATAAGAATTGAAACATAAAGAGAGCATCATGAAGAATATGACTAGCACATTTAAGTCTAACCCACTTCCTATGCATAGGGATTTTGTGAGCAAACAACTTGTGGGAACAAGAATCAACTTGCATAGGAAAGCAAAACAAGCATAACTTCAAGATTTTAAGCACATAGAGAGGAAACTTGATATTATTGCAATTCCTACGAGCATATATTCCTCCCTCATAATAATTTTCAGTAGCATCATGAATGAATTCAACAATGTAACCATCACATAAATCATTCTTTTCATGATCTAATGATACGTCCATTTTGCATCATGCTTTTATATCGATATTTATTGCATTATGGGCTGTTATTACACATTATGTCACAATACTTACGCCTATTCTCTCTTATTTTACAAGGTTTACATAAAGAGGGAGAATGCCGGCAGCTGGGATTCTGGGCTGGAAAAGGAGCAAATATTAGAGACCTATTCTGCACAGCTCCAAAAGTCCTGAAACTTCACGGAAGTCATTTTCAGAATATATAAAAAATACTGAGCGCAAGAAGTACCAGAGGGGGGCCACACCCTGCCCACGAGGGTGGGGGCGCCCCCCCTGCGCCCCTGCCTTGTGGGCCCCCTGGTGGCCCTCCGATGCCCATCTTATGCTATATGGAGTCTTTCGATGAGGAAAAATAATAATAAGCCAACTTTCGGGATGAGGCTCCGCCGCCACGAGGCGGAACCTTGGCGGAACCAATCTAGGGCTCTGGCGGAGCTGTTCTGCCGGGGAAACTTCCCTCCGGGAGGGGAAAATCATCGCCATCGTCATAACAACGATCCTCTCATCGGGAGGGGGTCAATCTCCATCAACATCTTCACCAACACTATCTCCTCTCAAACCCTAGTTCATCTCTTGTATCCAATTCTTGTCTCCAAGTCTGGGATTGGTACCTGTGGGTTGCTAGTAGTGTTCATTACTCCTTGTAGTTGATGCTAGTTGGTTTATTTGGTGGAAGATCATATGTTCAGATTCTATATGCATATTAATACCCCTCTGATTATGAACATGAATATGCTTTGTGAGTAGTTATGTTTGTTCCTGAGGACATGGGAGAAGTCTTGCTATTAGTAGTCATGTGAATTTGGTATTCGTTCGATATTTTGATGAGATGTATGTTGTCTCTCTGTAGCGACCCGACCTCAAATGGTCAAGTCTCTGTGCTTCAGTGTCATCCCTGGATCGGTAATTCTGTCACACACAGTACTCGAGGATTTATAACAAAGTAGCAATCACACACTTATTACATAGAATGTCTCCAAAGAGAACTTATTACAATAAATATGGCTTAACGCCATCTAATACGATAACAGCGGAAGGCTTGGAAGATAAAGTGAGTCCATCAACTCCAACGGCATAGCTGAGCTGCACGACAACGACCTAACAAACCTTACTCCTCATTTGAAAAGTCTGCAACATAATACATTGCAGCTCGAAAATGGGTCAGCACATGGAATATGCTGGCAAAATAACACAGTAGAGGAAGAACAGAATAATGCTATCACTACATGCATATTTGGCTGGTGGAAAGCTCTATGGTTATAGTTTTGCGAAAAGCCAATTTTTCCCTACAACAAAGGAATATATTTTAATTTAACTATCATTGTAGTTGAAACATCATTGAGAAGGTTCCTCCAACTCAATCCCAATTAAAGTAATTAACAACCCAACAATATTAATTTAGAGTATGAGATACTTAAGATACTCCAAGTACTAGATACTCAAGATTGTCCATAACCGGGGACACGGCTAACCATGATTAGTTTATACACTCTACAGAGGTTTGCGCACTTTTCCCCACAAGACTCGATCTCCTCCATTGGTTTTCTCGCACTACAGGGTGTTTGAGAAACGGATGACCGAGACACAGTCTTTCAGAAACATTAACTCTCTACTTCGGGCAGACCATACCAAACCTACAATCCCACTACCTGCTGATCCACCTCTTCAAGAGCTTCACATAACTTACTCAACTATGCTAGAGCCCATAATAGCTTGTGGGTGCACACGGAAGTTTCTAGCATGAATAATCTCAGTTCCCTTTGAGCCTGGGTGGCGGTCCATAGGAAGATCACACGGGTACTCCGGGATTTCCAAAAATACAAGCAACACTAGGTACTCCAGGTGCCTCAATCCACCCAGATGTGTATTTAAGTTGCCACCTTAAGTTGAACCATTAACTATCAATCTCACATCTGTCATGGATTTCACTCACCCAGACCACGTCTACGAGCATAACATAGCAATATAAGCAACGCGTAGAAGTAACTCCCAAGGGTTTGAATGTAACAGGGTAATAGGTTCTACCTCATCAACTACTTTCCAACCCACATGTTAATGACATCCTAACAATGCAATGTTTGAGGATTGGTACTAGTGCATAAAAACTGGGTGATAAAGGGGTATGATCAAAGTGTTACTTGCCTTGCTGACGATCCGCGTAACCTAGAGACTCCAAATAACACGCTTCGCACTTCGGGAATTCTATCGCAAACAAAAAATAGCATACATAAGCAATCAAACTAAGAAACACGGGTAAATCTCAAATAAGAAGATCTAACAAGAAAGTTCAACTTAAGAACTTCGGTTTGCAAAAAGAATCAAATCGAACGGAGCAACGAAACTCAAACGGCGAAAGAAACAAGATCCGTTTACTAATCTGGTCCTAGGTTAAATTTTACAGTAGCAAAAACTTGTGCAAGTTGATTAGACGAAAAGAGGGTCTCGAGACGAAGATCTAGGCGCTTGAATCGCCTGATTCTGACTAACGAGTGAAAAGATAAACTAGAACGAAAATCGGATCAGAAACCGCGATCAGAAATAATCGTGGATTAATCCGATAAAAGAAAACTGATGAACAGGCTAACGAACGAGCGTTCATTATCTGTAACTAACGAGTGAAAACCATTCGTTAAAACGAACGTCCGGTCGAACGTCCGCTAAAAAGAAAAACCAAAAAAACCGGCGAACCAAAAAAACGACTAGGGATTTCTAACGAAAACCGAACCGGTTTAAAAAAAAGCGTGCGCGAAGGGGCAGGGGAAATGCGGCGGTGAGGCTTCCAGGCGAGGTACGGGCGCAGCGGCGTGCTTTGTCGGGAGATCGTCCCTAGCTCGAAGATGATGCGATGGGCCATGGCCTGGCGAACTGGGCTGGCCCGGCCCGGTCAGTCCGAAGTTTTTTTTTATTATTAAAAAAACATTTTCTAGACAATTAAAATAATAAAAACGAGGGGGCAGGGGAAATGCGGCGGTGAGGCGTCCAGGCGAGGTACGGGCGCAGCGGCGTGCTTTGTCGGGAGATCCTCCCTAGCTCGAAGATGATGCGCTGGGCCATGGCCTGGCGAACTGGGCTGGCCCGGCCCGGTCAGTCCGAAGTTTTTTTTTATTATTAAAAAAACATTTTCCAGACAATTAAAATAATAAAAACGGAATAATTAAAAATATTATATAGGCATATAATATATCCAAATTTTCAGAAAAAGATTTTCTACAACGTGAACATTTCCTAGCATTAAATAAAATTCACACAAATTCAAATAAAGCAAAGAGTGCTACAGCTCTAATAAAATCCAATTAAAATCATTTTAAAAATACCAAAATGATTTCAAAATTATTTCTCTCCAATTTTCTGATGTAGGGAATCATTTTACCCTATTTTCCATTTATTTTATTTTTGGAGAAAAAAATAATTTGAATAAAACCCAAATATATCCAAATTGAAAATAATTTCCAAAAGGAATTTGAATTTGATCCTTTTAAACTTCCAACTCATATTTCATATGTTTTGAAGAAGTCGTTTTATCTTCTCTCATGAAAATCATTGATTTGCTTAAAGTTATGAATTTGAAATATTTTCAAATGAAATTCAAATCTTTTCAAAACCCTTTATCATTTATTTAAATGGAAGAAGTCATATCATCTTCTCTCTAGACTCTTTTCTGGCACCATTGCCGGGGAGTTGAAGCGCCTTTGGTAGTGAGAATTGTAAGGAAAGATTTATTTAGTGTGCTTGAAATTTACTGTAACTTGTTAGTATGGAAGTAATCCTCTGAGGGCTTGTTTGGGGTATCTTCACCCTGACCAGTAGAGCAAAGAGTTGCTCCTAACCTACTGAACCTACTTGAAAATGAAAATGTCTAGCTTGAAATTCCTTCGGTATATGAAAAATCTAGCTAAACCTTTTGCAGGAGATGGAACATTACATCCCGATGAGCACCTAATATATGTGGATGAAGTTTGTGGATTATTTAAGCTTGCAGGTGTGCCCGATGATGTTATTAAGAAGAAGGTCTTCCCTTTATCTTTGAAGGGAGACGCATTGACATGGTATAGGCTATGTGATGATATGAGATCATGGAACTACAAACGATTGAAATTGGAATTTCATCAGAAGTTTTATCCTATGCATCTTGTTCATCGTGATCGTAATTATATATATAATTTTTGGCCTCGCGAAGGAGAAAGCATTGATCAAGCTTGGAAGAGGATTAAGTCAATGTTATATTCATGCCCCAATCATGAGCTCTCAAGAGAAATGATTATTCAAATTTTTTATGCTCGGTTTCTGATAACAACCGCACCATGCTCGATACTTATTGTGCTAGATCTTTTATGATGAAGACTATTGAATTCAAATGGGATTTATTGGAAAGAATTAAATGCAACTCTGAAGATTGGGACCTCGACGAAGGTAAGAAGCCAGGTATGATACCTGAGTTTGATTGTCTTAAATCTTTTATGGATACCAATGTTTTCCGTAAATTTAGCACTAAATATGGACTTGACTCTGAAATAGTAGCTTCTTTCTGTGAATCTTTTGCTACTCATGTTGATCTCCCTAGGGAGAAGTGGTTTAGATATCATCCTCCCATAGAAGTAAAAGTAGCTGCACCTATTAAAGTTGAAGAAAAGACTGTCACTTATAATGATCCTATTGTTCCTACTGCTTATGTTGAGAAACCACCTTTTCCTGTTAGGATAAAAGATCATGCTAAAGCTTCAACTGTGGTTCGTAAAAGAAATATTAGAACCTATACACCTCCCGAGCAAATTAAAGTTGAACCTAATATTGCTATTGTTAAAGATCTCTTGTCTGATAATATTGATGGGCATGTTATTCATTTCTGTGATGAGACTGCTAGAATTGCTAAACCATGTGCTAAAGATAAACATAGACCCGTGGTAGGCATGCCTGTTATTTATGTTAAAATAGGAGATCATTGTTATCATGGCTTATGTGATATGGGTGCTAGTTCTAGTGCAATACCTATTGACTTATATAAAGAAATTATGCATGACATCACACCTGCTGAGTTAGAAGATATTGATGTCACAATTAAACTCGCCAATAGAGATACTATTTCACCAATTGGGATTTTTAGAGATGTTGAAGTCTTGCGTGGGAAAACTAAATATCCTGCTGATTTTTTTGTTCTTGGTTCCCCACAAGATAGCTTTTGTCCCATTATATTTGGTTGACCCTTCTTGAACACAGTTAATGCTAAGATAGATTGCGAAAAGGATGTTGTTACTATTGGCTTAGGTGACATGTCTCATGAGTTCAACTTCTCTAAATTTCGCAGACAACTCCGTGAAGAGGAATTGCCTAGTAAAGATGAAATTGTTGGTCTTGCTTCTATTGCCGTGCCTCCTAGTGATCCTTTAGAACAATATTTGCTAGACCATGAAAATGATATGTTTATGAATGAAAGAAGGGAAATAGATGAAGTATTCTTTAAATAGGAACCCATCCTGAAACACAATTTTCCTGTCAAAATCCTAGGGGATCCTCCTCCACCCAAGGGTGATCCCGTGTTTGAGCTCAAACCGTTACCTGATACTCTTAAATATGCTTATCTTGATGAGAAAAATATATATCCTGTTACTATTAGTGCTAACCTTTCAGAGCATGAAGAAGAGAGATTATTGAAAACTCTGAAGAAGCACCGTGTTGCTATTGGATATACTCTCGATGATCTTAAGGGCATTAGTCCCACACTATGTCAACACAAAATAAATTTGGAGAAAGATGCCAAACCAGTTCGTGATCACCAATGACGGCTGAATCGTAAGATGAAAGAAGTGGTAAGAAAGGAAATACTAAAGCTCCTTGAGGCGGGTATAATTTATCCCGTTGCTGATAGTCAGTGGGTAAGTCATGTCCATTGTGTCCCTAAAAAGGAAGGTATTACTGTCGTTCCTAATGATAAAGATGAATTGATTCTGCAAAGAATTATTACAGGTTATAGGATGGTAATTGATTTCCGCAAATTAAATAAGGCTACTAAAAAGATCATTATCCCTTAACTTTTATTGATCAAATGCTAGAAAGATTATCTAAACATACACATTTTTGTTTTCTAGATGGTTATTCTGGTTTCTCTCAAATACCTGTGTCAACTGATGATCAATCTAAGACCACTTTTACTTTCCTGTTCAGTACTTTTGCTTATAGACGTATGCCTTTTGGTTTATGAAATGCACCTACTACCTTCCAAAGATGCATGATGGCTATATTCTCTGACTTTTGTGAAAAGATTTGTGAGGTTTTCATGGACGATTTCTCCGTCTATGGATCCTCTTTTGATGATTGCTTAAGCAACCTTGATTGAGTTTTGCAGAGATGTGAAGAAACTAACCTTGTCTTGAATTGGGAGAAGTGCCACTTTATGGTTAATGAAGGTATATTCTTGGGGCATAAAGTTTCTGAAAGATGTATTGAAGTTGATAAAGCTAAGGTTGATGCTATTGAAAAGATGCCATGTCCCAAGGACATCAAAGGTATAAGAAGTTTCCTTGGTCACGCCGGTTTTTATAGGAGGTTCATTAAGGACTTCTCAAAAATTTCTCGGCCTTTGACTAATTTATTACAAAAAGATATACCATTTGTTTTTGATGATGATTGTGTAGAAGCATTTGAAATACTTAAGGAAGCATTGATCTCTGCACCTATTGTTTAGCCACCTGATTGGAATTTACCCTTTGAAATTATGTGTGATGCTAGTGATTATGCTGTAGGTGCTGTTCTAGGGCAAAGAGTTGATAAGAAATTAAATGTTATTCAATATGCTAGTAAAACTCTAGACAATGCTCAGAGAAATATGCTACTACTGAAAAAGAATTTTTGGCAGTTGTATTCGCTTGTGATAAGTTCAGACCTTATATTGTTGATTCTAAAGTAACTATTCACACGGATCATGCTGCTATTAAATATCTTATGGAAAAGAAATATGCTAAACCTAGACTTATTAGATGGGTTCTCTTGCTACAAGAATTTGATTTGCATATTATTGATAGAAAGGGAGCTAAGAACCCCTTTGCAGACAACTTGTCTAGGCTAGAGAATGTTCTTGATGACCCACTACCTATTGATGATAGTTTTCCTGATGAACAATTAAATGTCATAAATGCTTCTCACACTGCTCCATGGTATGCTGATTATGCTAATTACATTGTTGCTAAATTTATACCACTTAGTTTCACATACCAGCAAAAGAAAAAGTTTTTCTATGATTTAAGACATTACTTCTGGGATGAACCACATCTTTATAAAGGAGTAGATGGTGTTATTAGATGTTGTGTACCTGAGCATGAACAGGAACAGATCCTACGCAAGTGTCACTCCGAAGCTTATGGAGGACACCACGCTGGAGATAGAACTGCACATAAGGTATTGCAATCCGGTTTTTATTGGCCTACTCTCTTCAAGGATGCCCGTATGTTTGTTGTATCTTGTGATGAATGTCAAAGAATTGGTAATATTAGTAGACGTCAAGAAATGACTATGAATTATTCACTTGTTATTGAACCATTTGATGTTTGGGGCTTTGATTATATGGGACCTTTTCCTGCCTCTAATGGATATACACATATTTTAGTTGCTGTTGATTACGTTACTAAGTGGGTAGAAGCTATTCCAACTAGTAGTGCTGATCATAACACCTCTATTAAGATGCTTAAAGAAGTTATTTTTCCGAGGTTTGGAGTCCCTAGATATTTAATGACTGATGGTGGTTCACATTTTATTCATGGTGCTTTCCATAAAATGCTTGCTAAATATGATGTTAATCATAGAATTGCATCTCCTTATCACCCATAGTCTAGTGGTCAAGTAGAATTGAGTAATAGAGAACTCAAATTAATTTTGCAAAAGACTGTTAATAGATCTAGAAAGAATTGGTCCAAGAAACTTGATGATGCACTATGGGCCTATAGAACTGCATATAAAAATCCTATGGATATGTCTCCATATAAAATGGTTTATGGAAAAGCATGTCACTTACCTCTCGAACTAGAACATAAGGCTTATTGGGCCATTAAAGAACTCAATTATGATTTCAAACTTGCTGGTGAGAAGAGGTTATTTGACATTAGCTCACTCAATGAATGGAGAACCCAAGCCTACGAGAATGCCAAATTATTTAAAGAAAAAGTTAAAAGATGGCATGACAAAAGAATACAAAAGCGTGAGTCTAATATAGGTGATTATGTATTGCTATACAACTCTCATTTAAGATTTTTTGCAGGAAAACTTCTCTCTAAATGGGAAGGTCCTTACGTTATCGAGGAGATCTATCGTTCCGGTGCCATAAAAATCAACAAGTTCGAAGGCACAAATCCGAAGGTGGTGAACGGTCAAAGAATTAAACATTATATCTCAGGTAATCCTATAAATGTTGAAACCAATGTTATTGAAACCGTAACCCCGGAGGAATACATAAGGGACACTTTCCGGAACGTTTCAGACTCCGAAAAGGAATAGGTATGTGGTACGGTAAGTAGACCGACTCCAAAACAGTTCTAATGGCAATTTTTCTCCGTTTTGGAATATTTAGAAAAATAGAAAAATAAGAAGCAGTCTAGGAAGGACACGAGGGCTCCACGAGGGTGGAGGGCGCGCCCTACCCCCTGGGCGCGCCCCCTGCCTTGTGGGCACCTCGTGTGCTCTCTGAACTCCGTTTTCTTGCACGTTACGTATTTTGGTCGGTAAAAATTCATTATATAATCTCCCGGAGGTTTTGACTCCCGTATCACGCAAATATCTCTTTTCTTTGTTTTGAGCTGTTTATCTGACAGATCTAGGTCGTCATGTCGTCCTCAAGTGCCCCCAAGGACAAGTTCTTCGAGAAGGTCATCAACCCCTACCTCGCAGAGGTGCTGCAACACCCTCAAACCATTGAGATGTGTGAGGGGTTGTTGCACATCCGCGATGTTGAGGGACCAAGGAGGACCGGAAGCGTGGAAACAAGGCTCGAGGCAATGGAGCAACAAGTTTTCAGGTGCCAGGAGATGGTGGAGCGTGGACTTGACTCCAATCACATTATGATCACAGAGTTAACCAACAACCACAAGCTGGATGCCAAGGACATTGGGGAGGCCATCTTCAAGCTTCACGAGAAAATCGAGCACCTCCAAGCCCAGATCTATGACCTGCAAAACCAAAACTCTGAGTATGAGTATAGATTCAAGAGGATGAGTTTGGCTGCAGATTTGAGGATTCAGGAGACTTGATCATCATTCTATGATGGCGAGCCTATGACTTGGAAGAAGGATGACAAGCCTACATCATCAACAACTCCACCCTCTCCACCAACCAAGAAGAATTGAGTATCTGGTATGGGCACTCCCCTTGGCAACTGCCAAGCTTGGGGGAGTGCCCCAGTATCGTATCACCATCACTTTTATCTTTACCATTTTTCTTAGTTCGATCCTTTTGATAATATCTTGATCTAGTAGAATAAAGTTTTAGTATGATCTAGTTGTGAGTTTTGCTTTATGATCCTTCTATGTAATCGAGCCCGTGAGCTATATATAATAAAGATTAGTGTTGAGTCAAGGGCTTGATTATTTTGCCATAATCTTGAGTGAATAAAAGAAAAGAGAAAGAAATAAAAAGAAACAAAGATATCATATGGATCTTATGGAGAGTAATGAGCTCACATAAAAGGAGTATGATGAATAAAAGTTGTTGAGAGTTGACAAACATAGTTTTGGTCATTGTTGCAATTAATAGGAAGTAATAAAGAAAGAGAGGTCTTCACATATAAATATACTATCTTGGACATCTTTTATGATTGTGAGCACTCATTAAAATATGACATGCTAAAGAGTTGATGTTGGACAAGGAAGACAATGTAATGGGTTATGTTTTCTTACATCTGAGATAAAGTATATTGTCATGGATCATCCAACATGATTGAGCTTGTCTTTCCCCCTCATGCTAGCCAAATTCTTTGCACCAAGTAGAGATACTACTTGTGCTTCCAAACACCCTTAAACCAGTTTTGCCATGAGAGTCCACCATACCTACCTATGGATTGAGTAAGATCCCCCAAGTAAGTTGTCATCGGTGCAAGCAATAAAAATTGCCCTCTAAATATGTATGACTTATTAGTGTGGGAGAAAATAAGCTTTATACGATCGTGTGATATGGAAGAAATAAAAGCGACAGACTGCATAATAAAGGTCCATATCACAAGTGGCAATATAAAGTGACATTCTTTCGCATTAAGATTTTGTGCATCCAACCATAAAAGCGCATGACAACTTCTGCTTCCCTCTGCGAAGGGCCTATATTTTACTTTTATCTCCTACCTTGCATAAGAGTCATGGTGATCTTCACCCTTCCTTTTTAAATTTTATCTTTTGGCAAGCACAACATGTTGGAAAGATCCTAGTATATATGGCTAATTGGATGTGAGTTTTCATGAACTATTATTGTTGACATTACCCTTGAGGTAAAACGTTGGGAGGCAAAACTATAAGCCCCTATCTTTCTCTGTGTCTGATTAAAACTCCATACCCATAACTATTGCATGAGTGTTAGCAATTGTGAAAGACTATATGATAGTTGAGTATGTGGACTTGCTGAAAAGCTCTTATATTGACTCTTTCCTATGTTATGATAAATTGCAATTGCTCCAATGACTGAGATTATAGTTTATTAGTTTTCAATGAAGTTTATGATTCATACTTGAAATTGTGATTTAATTGTTACTCTAGCATAAGAGATCATATGACAAGAATTATATAAGCTGCTGATCTAAGAATGATCATGATGCCCTCATGTCCGTATTTTATTTTTATCGACACCTCTATCTCTAAACATGCGGACATATTTTTCTATTTCGGCTTTCGCTTGAGGACAAGCGAGGTCTAAGCTTGGGGGATTTGATACGTCCATTTTGCATCATGCTTTTATATCGATATTAATTGCATTATGGGCTGTTATTACACATTATGTCACAATACTTATGCCTATTCTATATTATTTTACAAGGTTTACATAAAGAGGGAGAATGCCGGCAGCTGGGATTCTGGGCTGGAAAAGGAGCAAATATTAGAGACCTATTCTGCACAGCTCCAAAAGTCCTAAAACTTCACGGAAGTCATTTTTAGAATATATAAAAAATCCTGAGCGCAAGAAGTTCCGGAGGGGGGCCACACCCTGCCCACGAGGGTGGGGGCGCGCCCCCTGCCTCATGGGCCCCCTG
The DNA here is from genome assembly GCF_003073215.2 of Triticum urartu. Taxonomy (NCBI): domain Eukaryota; kingdom Viridiplantae; phylum Streptophyta; class Magnoliopsida; order Poales; family Poaceae; genus Triticum; species Triticum urartu. Next base: position 579,420,036 of record NC_053024.1, read on the forward strand.
GTGGCCCTCCGATGCCCATCTTTTGCTATATGGAGTCTTTCGATGAGGAAAAAATAATAAGCCAGCTTTCGGGATGAGACTCCGCCGCCACGAGGCGGAACCTTGGTAGAACCAATCTAGGGCCGTGGCAGAGCTGTTCTGCCGGGGAAACTTCCCTCCGGGAGGGGGAAATCATCACCATCGTCATCACCAACGATCCTCTCATCAGGAGGGGGTCAATCTCCAACAACATCTTCACCAGCACCATCTCCTCTCAAACCCTAGCTCATCTCTTGTATCCAATTCTTGTCTCCAAGTCTGGGATTGGTACCTGTGGGTTGCTACTAGTGTTGATTACTCCTTGTAGTTGATGCTAGTTGGTTTATTTGGTGGAAGATCATATGTTCAGATCCTATATGCATATTAATACCCCTCTGATTATGAACATGAATATGCTTTATGAGTAGTTATGTTTGTTCCTGAGGACATGGGAGAAGTCTTGCTATTAGTAGTCATGTGAATTTGGTATTCGTTCGATATTTTGATGAGATGTATGTTGTCTCTCCTCTAGTGGTGTTATGTGAACGTCAACTACATGACACTTCACCATTATTTGGGCCTAGAGGAAGGCATTGGGAAGTAATGAGTAGATGATGGGTTGCTAGAGTGACAGAAGCTTAAACCCTAGTTTATGCGTTGCTTCGTAAGGGGCTGATCTGGATCTATATGTTTCATGCTATGGTTAGGTTTACCTTAATACTTTTGTTGTAGTTGTGGATGCTTGCAATAGAGGTTAATCATAAGTGGGATGCTTGTGCAAGTAAGGACAGCACCCAAGCACCGGTCCACCCACATACCAAATTATCAAAGTACCGAACGCGAATCATATGATCGTGATGAAACCTAGCTTGACGATAATTCCCATGTGTCCTCGGGAGCGCTTTTCTCTATATAAGAATTTGTCCAGGCTTGTCCTTTGCTACCAAAAGGATTGGGCCACCTTGCTGCATTTTATTTGGTTTTGTTACTTGTTGCTCGTTACAAATTATCTTATCACAAAACTATCTGTCACCTATAATTTCAGTGCTTGTAGAGAATACCTTGCTAAAAACCGCTTATCATTTCCTTCTGCTCCTCGTTGGGTTCGACATCTTACTTATCGAAAGGACTACGATAGATCCCCTATACTTGTGGGTCATCATCTACAAGCATAAAAAATTTACTATTCTCCACATAAGCAAAATTCTTCTCATTCGGAATAGTGGGAGTATCATAAGAAACTCGAATACTATAAATTGTTTCCACATTAAAAGAGTAATATTCAGAAAAAGGGTAATCATAATCATGACAAGTTTTATAAATATAATCATCACTACTTTTTATAGCATAAGTGTCATCACAATAATCATCATAAGTAGCAACTTTGTTCTGATCATAATCAATTGAAACCTCTTCCAAGATAGTGGAATCATTACTAAATAAAGTCACGACCTCTCCAAATCCAGTTTTATAATTATCACAATAAGACCCAACATCCTCCAAAATAGTGGGATCATTACTTCCTAAAGTTGACACTCTTCTGAACCCACTTTCATCAATATAATCATCATAAATAGGATGAATGCTATCATCAAAATAAATTTGCTCATCAAAACTTGGGGGACAAAAAATATCATCTTCATCAAACATAGCATCCCCAAGCTTGTGGCTCTACATATCATTAGCATCATAGATATTCAAAGAATTCATACTAACAACATTGCAATCATGCTCATCATTCAAATATAGTGCCAAACATTTTAATGCATTCTTATTCTAACACTTTGGCACAATTATCGAAATCCTTTTTTCATGAAATATATTAAAAAGATGAAGCATATGAAGTACTCTCAATTCCATTTTTTTGTAATTTTCTTTTATAGACTAAGCTAGTGATAAAACAAGAAACAAAAAGATTCGATTGCAAGATCTAAAGATATACCTTCAAGCGCTAACCTCCCCGTCAACGGCGCCAGAAAAGAGCTTGATGTCTACTACACAACCTTCTTCTTGTAGACGTTGTTGGGCCTCCAAGTGCAGAGGTTTGTAGGACAGTAGCAAATTTCCCTCAAGTGGATGACCTAAGGTTTATCAATCCGTGGGAGGCATAGGATGAAGATGGTCTCTCTCAAACAACCCTGCAACCAAATAACAAAGAGTCTCTTGTGTTCCAAACACACCCAATACAATGGTAAATTGAATAGGTGCACTAGTTCGGCGAAGAGATGGTGATACAAGTGCAATATGGATGGTAGATATAGGTTTTGTAATTTGAAAATATAAAAACAGCAAGGTAACTAATGATAAAAGTGAGAACAAACGGTATTGCAATGCTTTGAAACAAGGCCTAGGGTTCATACTTTCACTAGTGCAAGTTCTCTCACCAATAATAACATAATTGGATCATATAACAATACTGCAACATGCAACAAAGAGTCACTCCAAAGTTGATACATCTCCAACGTATCTATAATTTTTGATTGTCCCATGCTTTTATATATTCTGTTTTGGAGTTTTAATGGGATTATTTATACACTTCTATAATTATTTTTGGGACTAACTTATAACCGAGGCCCCATCCCAATTGCTGTCTTTTTTGCCATTTTTCAGTGTTTCGTAGAAAAAGAAATATCAACAGAGTCCAAATGGAATTGAAACCTTCGGGAGCGTGATTTTTGAAACAAACGTGATCCAGAGGACTTGGAGTGACGTCAAGCAATCAACGAGGAGGCCACAAGGCAGGGGCGCGCCTACCCCCTGGGCGCCCTCCACCTCGTGAGGCCCCTCGTGGCTCCACCGACTACCTTCTTCCCTATATATACCTACGTACCCTAAAACATCAGAGGGCACACAAAACCTAATCCACTGCCGCAACCTTCTGTACCCGTGAGATCCCATCTTGGGGCCTTTTCCGGCGCTCCGCCGAGGGGGCATTGATCACGGAGGGCTTCTACATCAACACCATAGCCTCTCCGATGATGTGTGAGTAGTTTACCTCAGACCTTCGGGTCCATAGTTATTAGCTAGATGGCTTCTTCTCTCTCTTTGGATCTCAATACAAAGTTCTCCTCGATTCTCTTGGAGATCTATTCGATGTAATCTTCTTTTGCGGTGTGTTTGTCGAGATCCGATGAATTGTGGGTTTATGATCAAGATTATCTATGAACAATATTTGAATCTTCTCTGAATTCTTTTATGTATGATTGGTTATCTTTGCAAGTCTCTTCGAATTATCAGTTTGGTTTGGCCTACTAGATTGATCTTTCTTGCAATGGGAGAAGTGCTTAGCTTTGGGTTCAATCTTGCGGTGCTCGATCCCAGTGACAGTAGGGGAAACGACACGTATTGTATTGTTGCCATCGAGGATAAAAAGATGGGGTTTATATCATATTGCATGAGTTTATCCCTCTACATCATGTCATCTTGCTTAAAGCGTTACTCGTTCTTATGAACTTAATACTCTAGATGCATGCTGGATAGCGGTCGATGTGTGAGTAATAGTAGTAGATGCAGGCAGGAGTCAGTGTACTTGTCACAGACATGATTCCTATATACATGATCATAGCTAAATATTCTCATAACTATGCTCAATTCTATCAATTGCTCGACGGTAATTTGTTCACTCACCGTAATACTTATTCTATCTTGAGAGAAGCCACTAGTGAAACCTATGGCCCCCGGGTCTATTTTCCATCATACAAGTTTCCAATCTATTTTATTTTGCAATCTTTACTTTCAATTTATATCATAAAAATACCAAAAATATTTATCTTATTATTATTATTATCTCTATCAGATCTCACTCTTGCAAGTGGCCGTGAAGGGATTAACAACCCCTTTATCGCGTTGGTTGTGAGGTTCTTATTTGTTTGTGTAGGTACGAGGTGACTCGCGCGTGGTCTCCTACTGGATTGATACCTTGGTTCTCAAAAACTGAGGGAAATACTTACGCTGCTTTGCTGCATCACCCTTTCCTCTTCAAGGGAAAAACCAACGCATGCTCAAGAGGTAGCAAGAAGGATTTCTGGCGCCGTTGCCGGGGAGATCTACGCCAAGTCAAGACATACCAAGTACCCATCACAACTCTTATCCTTCGCATTACATTATTTGCCATTTGCCTCTCGTTTTCCTCTCCCCCACTTCACCCTTGCCGTTTTATTCGCCCTCTTTTCCTTTCGTCCTCTCTTCCGTTCGCTTTTCTTGCTTGTTTGCTTGTGTGTTGGATTGCTTTCTTGTCACGATGGCTCAAGATAATACTAAATTGTGTGACTTTGCCAATACCAACAATAATGATTTTATTAGCACTCCGAATTGCTCCTCTTACCGATGCTGAATCTTGTGAAATTAATACTGCTTTGCTGAATCTTGTCATGAAAGATCCGTTTTCTGGCCTTCCTAGTGAAGATGCCGCTACCCATCTAAACAACTTTGTTGATTTGTGTGATATGCAAAAGAATAAAGATGTGGATAATGATATTGTTAAACTTAAGCTATTCGTTTTCGCTTAGAGATCGCTAAAGCTTGGTTTTGTCTTTGCCTAAAAATAGTATTGATTCATGGAATAAGTGCAAAGATGCTTTTATCTCTAAGTATTTTCCTCCCGCTAAGATCATCTCTCTTAGAAATGATATTATGAATTTTAAGCAACTTGATCATGAACATGTTGCACAATCTTGGGAGAGGATGAAATTAATGATACGTAATTGCCCTACACATGGTTTGAATTTATGGATGATTATACAAATTTTATGCCGGATTGAATTTTGCTTCTAGAAATCTTTTAGATTCGGCCGCGGGAGGCACTTTTATGGAAATCACTTTAGGAGAAGCTACTAAACTCCTAGATAATATTATGGTTAATTATTCTCAATGGCACACGGAAAGATGTACTAGTAAAAAGGTGCATGAAATTGAAGAGATTAATGTTTTGAGTGGAAAGATGGATGAACTTATGAAATTGTTTGCTAATAAGAGTGCTCCTACTGATCCTAATGATATGCCTTTGTCTACTTTGATTGAGAATAATAATGAATCTATGGATGTGAATTTTGTTGGTAGGAACAATTTTGGTAACAACGCGTATAGAGGTAATTTTAATTCTAGGACATTTCCTAGTAATTCCTCTAATAATTATGGTAATTTCACCAACAATTCTTATGTAAATTATAATAAGATGCCCCCTGATTTTGAATCCAGTATTAAAGAATTTATTAGTTCTCAAAAGAGTTTCAATGCTTTGATTGAAGAAAAATTGCTTAAGATTGATGAGTTGGCTAGGAACATGGATAGAATTTCTCTTGATGTTGATTGTTTGAAACTTAGATCTATTCCACCTAAGCATGATATCAATGAGTCTCTCAAAGCTATGAGAATTTCCATTGATGAGTGCAAAGAAAGAACCGCTAGGAGACGTGCTAAAAAGATTGCTTTGTGAAAGCATGTTCTTCTAGTTTTCATGATAATAAGGATGAAGATCTAAAAGTAATTGATGTGTGCACTATTAAATCCTTGTTTTGCAATATTAATCTTGATAATGATGGGACTGGAGATGAGTCAACTTTAGTTAGAAGGCGTCCCAATGATTCGGAGTTTTTAGATCTTGATGCAAAAATTGATAAAAGTGGGATTTGGAGGTCAAAACTTTAAATAGCAATGAACCCACTATCTTGGATTTCAAGGAATTTAATTATGATAATTGTTCTTTAATAGATTGTATTTCCTTATTGCAATCTGTGCTAAATTCTCCTCATGCTTATGTTGGGGAACGTTGCAGAAAACAAAAATTTTCCTACTCGTTTCACCAAGATCCATCTAGGAGTTCATCTAGCAACGAGTGATTAGATGCATCTACATACCTTTGTAGATCGCGAGCGGAAGCGTTCGAAGAACGGGGTTGATGTAGTCGAACACGACGTGATTCAAATCACCGGAGATCCTAGCACCGAACGGACGGTACCTCCGCGTTCAACACACGTACGGAGCGGATGATGTCTCCTCCTTTCTTGATCCAGCAAGGGGGGAGGAGAGGTTGATGAAGATCCAGCAGCACGACGGCGTGGTGGTGGATGCAGGGCGTCACAGTAGCAGGGCTTTGCCGTGTACTACGAGGGAGAGATGTAACAGGGGAGAGGGAAGCACAAAAGGCTGAGGTATGAAGTCCTCCCTCTCCTCAACTATATATAGGAGGGCCAAGGGGGGGTGGTGCGCCAGCCTAGGAGATCCAATCTCCTAGGTGCGGCAGCCAAGGGGAGGTTTCCCTCCCCCCCAAGGCACCTAGAGGTGCCTTCCACAATTGGGACTCTTCCCTTAAGTGGAACCCTAGGCGCATGGGCTTTTGGGGCTGGTGCCCTTGGCCCATCTAGGCCAAGGCGCACCCCCTACAGCCCATGTGCCCCCCCGGGACAGGTGGCCCCACCCGGTGGGCCCCCGGGACCCTTCCGGTGGTCCCGGTACAATACCGATAACCCCAAAACTTGTCCCGATGCCCGAAACAGGACTTCCCATATATAAATCTTTACCTCCGGACCATTCCGGAACTCCTCGTGACGTCCAGGATCTCATCCGGGACTCCGAACAACATTCGGGTTACTGCATACACATATCTTCACAACCCTAGCGTCACCGAACCTTAAGTGTGTAGACCCTACGGGTTCGGGAGACATGCAGACATGACCGGGACGACTCTCCGGTCAATAACCAACAGCGGGATCTGGATACCCATGTTGGCTCCCACTGCTCCACGATGATCTCATCGGATGAACCACGATGTCGAGGATTAAACAACCCCGTATACAATTCCCTTTGTCAATCGGTATGTTACTTGCCCGAGACTCGATCGTCGGTATCCCAATACCTTGTTCAGTCTCGTTACCGGCAAGTCACTTTACTCGTACCGTAATGCATGATCCCGTGACCAGACACTTGGTCACTTTGAGCTCATTATGATGATGCATTACCGAGTGGGCCCAGTGGATACCTCTCCGTCATACGGAGTGACAAATCCCAGTCTTGATCCGTGTCAACCCAACAGACACTTCGGAGATACCCGTAGTATACCTTTAGAGTCACCCAGTTACGTTGTGACGTTTGGTACACCCAAAGCACTCTACGGTATCCGGGAGTTACACGATCTCATGGTCAAAGGAAAAGATACTTGACATTGGAAAACTCTAGCAACGAACTATACGATCTTGTGCTATGTTTAGGATTGGTCTTGTCCATCACATCATTCTCCTAATGATGTGATCCCGTTATCAATGACATCCAATGTCCATAGCCAGGAAACCATGACTATCTGTTGATCAACGAGCTAGTCAACTAGAGGCTTACTAGGGACATATTATGGTCTATGTATTCACACAGTGTATTACGATTTCCGGATAATACAGTTATAGCATGAATAAAGACAATTATCATGAACAAAGAAATATAATAATAATTTATTATTGCCTCTAGGGCAATATTTCCAACAGTCTCCCACTTGCACTAGAGTCAATAATCTAGTGACATTGTGATGAATCGAACACCCATGGAATTCTGGTGTTGATCATGTTTTGCTCTAGGGAGAGGTTTAGTCAACGGATCTGCTACATTCAGGTCCGTATGTACTTTACAAATATCTATGTCTCCATCTTGAACATTTTCACGAGGAGTTGAAGCGACGCTTGATGTGCTTGTCTTCTTGTGAAACCTGGGCTCCTTGGCAAGTGCAATAGCCCAGTGTTGTCATAGAAGAGTTTGATTGGCCCCGACGCATTGGGTATGACTCCTAGTCGGTGATGAACTCCTTCACCCAAATTGCTTCATGCGCTGCCTCCGAGGCTGCCATGTACTCCGCTTCACATGTAGATCCCGCCACGACGCTCTGCTTGCAACTGCACCAGCTTACTGCCCCACCATTCAAATATACACGTATCCGGTTTGTGACTTAGAGTCACAGAGATCTGTGTCGAAGCTAGCGTCGACGTAACCCTTTACGACGAGCTCTTCGTCACCTCCATAAACGAGAAACATTTCCTTAGTCCTTTTCAGGTACTTCAGGATATTCTTGACCGCTGTCCAGTGTTCCTTGCCGGGATTACTTTGGTACCTTCCTACCAAACTTACGGCAAGGTTTACATCAGGTCTGGTACACAGCATGGCATACATAATAGAGACCTATGGCTGAGGCATAGGGGATGACACTCATCTCTTCTATATCTTCTGCCGTGGTCGGGCATTGAGCTGAGCTCAATTCATACCTTGCAAAACAGGCAAGAACCCTTTCTTGGACTGATCCATTTTGAACTTCTTCAAAATCTTATCAAGGTATGTGCTTTGTGAAAGACCTATGAGGCGTCTCGATCTATCTCTATAGATCTTGATGCCTAATATATAGCAGCTTCTCCAAGGTCCTTCATTGAAAAACTCTTATTCAAGTAGGCCTTGCTGTCCAAGAGTTCTATATCATTTCCCATCAAAAGTATGTCATCTACATATAATATGAGAAATGCTACAGAGCTCCCACTCACTTTCTTGTAAACGCAGGCTTCTCCATAAGTCTGCGTAAATCCAAACGCTTTGATCATCTCATCAAAGCAATGTTCCAACTCCGAGATGCTTGCACCAGCCCATAAATCGAGCGTTGGAGCTTGCACACCTTGTCAGCATTCTTAGGATCGACAAAACCTTCCGGCTGCATCATATACAATTCTTCCTTAAGGAAACCATTAAGGAATGCCGTTTTGACGTCCATTTGCCATATCTCATAATCGTAGAATGCGGCAATTGCTAACATGATTCGGACGGACTTTAGCTTCGCTACCGGTGAGAAAGTCTCATCGTAGTCAACCCCTTGAACTTGTCGATAACCCTTAGCGACAAGCCGAGCTTTATAGATGGTCACATTACCATCCGCGTCTGTCTTCTTCTTAAAGATCCATTTATTTTCTATGGCTCGCCGCTCAACGGGCAAGTCAGTCAAAGTCCATACTTGCTTTCATACATGGATCCTATCTCGGATTTCATGGCTTCTAGCCATTTGTCGGAATCCGGGCCCGCCATCGCTTCTTCATAGTTCGAAGGTTCACCGTTGTCTAACAACATGATTTCCAAGACAGGGTTTCCGTACCACTCTGGTGCGGAACGTGTCCTTGTGGACCTTCGAATTTCAGTAGGAGCTTGATCAGAAGTATCTTGATCATTACATCATTAACTTCCTCTCTAGTCGGTGCAGGCACCTCAGGAACATTTTCTTGAGTTGCGCCATTTTCCGGTTCAAGAGGTAATACTTCATCAAGTTCTACTTTCCTCCCACTTACTTCTTTCGAGAGAAACTCTTTCTCTAGAAAGAATCCATTCTTGGCAACAAAGATCTTGCCTTCGGATCTGAGGTAGAAGGTATACCCAACAGTTTCTTTAGGGTATCCTATGAAGACGCATTTTTCCGACTTGGGTTCGAGCTTTTCAGGTTGAAGTTTCTTGACATAAGCATCGCATCCCCAAACTTTTAGAAACGACAGCTTAGGTTTCTTCCCAAACCATAATTCATACGGTGTCGTCTCAACGGATTTCGACGGAGCCCTATTTAAAGTGAATGCGGCAGTCTCTAAAGCATAGCCCCAAAAAGATAGCGGTAAATCGGTAAGAGACATCATAGATCGCACCATATCTAATAGAGTGCGATTACGACGTTCGGACACACCGTTACGCTGAGGTGTTCCAGGCGGCGTGAGTTGTGAAACTATTCCACATTTTCTTAAGTGTGTGCCAAATTCGTGACTCAAGTATTCTCCTCCACGATCTGATCGTAGAAACTTGATTTTCCTGTCACGTTGATTCTCAACCTCACTCTGAAATTCCTTGAACTTTTCAAAGGTTTCAGACTTGTGTTTCATTAAGTAGATATACCCATATCTACTCAAGTCATCAGTGAGGGTGAGAACATAACGATAGCCACCGCGAGCCTCAACACTCATTGGACCGCACACATCAGTATGTATGATTTCCAATAAGTTGGTTGCTCGCTCCATTGTTCCTGAGAACGGAGTCTTGGTCATTTTACCCATGAGGCATGGTTCGCACGTGTCAAATGATTCATAATCAAGAGACTCTAAAAGTCCATCTGCATGGAGCTTCTTCATGCGTTTGATACCTATGTGACCAAGGCGGCAGTGCCACAAGTATGTGGGACTATCATTATCAACCTTACATCTTTTGGTACTCACACTTGAATAATGTGTAGCATTACGCTCGAGATTCATTAAGAATAAACCATTCACCATAGGAGCATGACCATAAAACATATTCTCTCATATAAATAGAACAACCATTATTCTCGGATTTAAATGAGTAGCCATCTCGAATTAAACGAGATCCCGATACAATGTTCATGCTCAAAGCTGGCACTAAATAACAATTATTAAGGTTTAAAACTAATCCCAAAGGTAAATATAGAGGTAGCGTGCCGACGGCGATCACATTAACCTTGGAACCATTCCCGACGCGCATCGTCACCTCGTCCTTTGCCAGTTTCCGTTTATTCTGCAGCCCCTGCTTTGAGTTACAAATGTGAGCAAGTGCACCGGTATCAAATACCCAGGAGCTACTACGGACACTAGTAAGGTACACATCAATTACATGTATACACATATACCTTTTGTTTTGCCGGCCTTCTTGTCTGCTAAGTATTATGGGGCAGTTCCGCTTCCAGTGACCGCTTCCCTTGCAATAAAAGCACTCAGTCTCGGGCTTGGGTCCATTCTTTGGCTTCTTCCCGGCAGCTTGCTTGCCGGGCGCGGCAACCTCCTTGCCGTCCTTCTTGAAGTTCTTTTTACCCTTGCCTTTCTTGAACTTAGTGGTTTTATTGACCATCAACACTTGATGTTCCTTCTTGACTTCTACCTCCGCTGATTTCAGCATTGAGAACAACTCAGGAATGGTCTTTTGCATCCCCTGCATGTTGAAGTTCATCACAAAGCTCTTGTAGCTTGGTGGAAGCGACTGGAGGATTCTGTCAATGACCGCATCATCCGGGAGATTAACTCCCAGCTGAGACAAGCGGTTATGCAACCCAGACATAGTGAGTATGTGCTCACTGACAGAACTATTTTCCTCCATCTTACAGCTGAAGAACTTGTCGGAGACTTCATATCTCTCGATCCGGGCATGAGCTTGAAAAACCATTTTCAGCTCTTCGAACATCTCATATGCTCCATGTCTCTCAAAACGCTTTTGGAGCCCCGGCTCTAAGCTGTAAAGCATGCCGCACTGAACGAGGGAGTATCATCAGCACGTGTCTGCCAAGCGTTCATAACGTCTTGGTTCTGTGGGACGAGCGTCACCTAGCGGTGCTTGTAGGACATAATCTTTCTTGGCAGCTATGAGGATGATCCTTCAGGTTCCGGACCCAGTCCGTATAGTTGCTGCCATCGTCTTTCAGCTTGGTTTTCTCTAGGAACGCGTTGAAGTTGAGGACTACGTGGCCATTTGATCTACAAGACATATTTAAATATTTTAGACTAAGTTCATGATAATTAAGTTCATCTAATCAAATATTAATGAACTCCCACTTAGATTAGACATCCCTCTAGTCATCTAAGTAATACATGATCCGAGTTCAACTAGGCCGTGTCCGATCATCACGTGAGACGGACTAGTCACATCGGTGAACATCTTCATGTTGATCGTATCTTCTATACGACTCATGCTCGACCTTTCGGTCTTCTGTGTTCCGAGGCCATGTCTGTACATGCTAGGCTCGTCAAGTCAACCTAAGTGTTTGCATGTGTAAATCTGTCTTACACCCGTTGTATGTGAACGTCTGAATAAAACACCCGATCATCACGTGGTGTTTTGAAACAGCGAACTGTCGCAACGGTGCACAGTTAGGGGGAACACTTCTTGAAATTATTATGAGGGATCATCTTATTTACTACCGTCGTTCTAAGTAAACAAGATGCAAAACATGATAAACATCACATGCAATCAAATAATAAACGTGACATGATATGGCCAATATCACATAGCTCCTTTGATCTCCATCTTGGGGCTCCATGATCATCTTGTCACCGGCTTGACACCATGATCTCCATCATCATGATCTCCATAATCGTGTCTCCATGAAGTTGCTCGCCAACTATTACTTCTACTACTATGGCTAACGCGTTTAGCAATAAAGTAAAGTAATTTACATGGCGTTTCTCAATGACACGCAGGTCATACAAAAAATAAAGACAACTCCTATGGCTCCTGCCGGTTGTCATACTCATCGACATGCAAGTCGTGATTCCTATTACAATAGCATGAACATCTCATACATCACATATAGATCATTCATCATTCATCACAACTTTGGCCATATCATATCATAAACCACTTGCTGCAAAAAACAAGTTAGATGTCCTCTAATTGATGTTGCAAGTTTTACGTGGCTGAATTTACGGTTCTAGCAAGAACGACTTCTTACCTACGTTAAAGCCACAACGTGATTTGTCAACTTCTATTTACCCTTCATAAGGACCCTGTTCATCGAATCCGCTCCAACTAAAGTGGGAGAGACAGACACCCGCCAGCCACCTTATGCAACTAGTGCATGTTAGTCGGTGGAACCGGTCTCACGTAAGCGTACGTGTAAGGTTGGTCCGGGCCGCTTCATCCCACAATGCCGCTGAAGCAAGAAAAGACTAGTAGCGGCAAGAAAGTTGACAAATCTACGCCCACAACAAATTGTGGTCTACTCGCGCAAGAAGAACTACGCATAGACCTAGCTCATGATACCACTGTAGGGGAACGTTGTAGAAAACAAAAATTTTCCTACTCGTTTCACCAAGATCTCTAGGAGTTCATCTAGCAACGAGTCATCAGATGCATCTACATACCTTTGTAGATCGCGTGCGGAAGCGTTCAAAGAACGGTGATGATGTAGTCGAACACGACGTGATCCAAATCACCGATGACCAAGCGCCGAACGGACGGCACCTCCGCGTTCAACACACGTACGGGACGGGAGACGTCTCCTCCTTCTTGATCCAGCAAGGGGAAGGAGAGGTTGATGAAGATCCAGCAGCACGACGGCGTGGTGGTGGATGCAGGGCGTCACAGTAGCAGGGCTTCGCCTATACTACGAGAGAGAGACGTAACGGGGAGAGAGGGAGGCGCCAGGGGCTGGTGTATGAAGTCCCTCCTCTCCCCCACTATATATAGGGGTGCCAAGGGGGGGCGCCGGCCCTAGTAGATGGATCTACTAGGGGGGGCGGCGGCCAAGGGTGGGGGGCTTGCCCCCCAAGCAAGGGGGCCCCCCTTAGGGTTTCCCCCCCAACCCTAGGCGCATGGGCCCTTGGGGTGGCGCCCCAGCCCACTTTGGGCTGGGTTCCCTCCCACTTCAGCCCATGGCCCCCGGGATAGGTGGCCCCACCCGGTGGACCCCCGGGACCCTTCCGGTGGTCCCGGTACAATACCGGTGACCCCGAAACTTGTCCCGATGGCCGAAACAGCACTTCCTATATATAATTCTTTACCTCCGGACCATTCCGGAACTCCTCGTGACGTCCGGGATCTCATCCGGGACTCCGAACAACATTCGGGTTACTGCATATACATATCTTCACAACCCTAGCGTCACCGAACCTTAAGTGTGTAGACCCTACGGGTTCGGGAGACAAGCAGACATGACCGAGACTACTCTCCGGTCAATAACCAACAGCGGGATCTGGATACCCATGTTGGCTCCCACATGCTCCACGATGATCTCATCGGATGAACCACGATGTCGAGGATTCAATCAACCCCGTATACAATTCCCTTTCAATCGATATGTTACTTGCCCGAGATTCGATCGTCGGTATCCCAATACCTCGTTCAATCTCGTTACCGGCAAGTCACTTTACTCGTACCGTAATGCATGATCCCGTGACCAGACACTTGGTCACTTTGAGCTCATTATGATGATGCATTACCGAGTGGGCCCAGTGATACCTCTCCGTCATACGGAGTGACAAATCCCAGTCTTGATCCATGTCAACCCAACAGACACTTTCGGAGATACCCGTAGTCTACCTTTATAGTCACCTAGTTATGTTGTGACGTTTGGTATACCCAAAGCACTCCTACAGTACCCGGGAGTTACACGATCTCATGGTCTAAGGAAAAAGATACTTGACATTGGAAAAACTCTAGCAAACGACCTATACGACCTTGTGCTATGTTTAGGATTGGGTCTGGTCCATCACATGATTCTCCTAATGATGTGATCTCGTTATCAATGCCATCAAATGTCCATAGTTGGGAAACCATGACTATCTGTTGATCAACGAGCTAGTCAACTAGAGGCTTACTAGGGACATGTTGGTGTCTGTTATTCACACATGTATTACAATTTCCGGATAACACAATTATAGCATGAATAAAGACAATTATCATGAATAAGGAAATATAATAATAATGCTTTTATTATTTCCTCTAGGGCATATTTCCAACAATACCATGGACCTCGAGGACTATCACAAGGTTACTAATATCCTAAAGGAACTAGCAAACAATATCAACATGAAGTAAGTAGGGTGAAACTCAGGTTCAAGAACCCAACAATAGAATACCTACTACTAAATGGCATCACGGGTTGCTTTCGAGAATGATGGCCAGAATCATCACACTGGGAACACCAAACATGGTTAGATTACTAACTCTAAGATACCCTAGTGTCATAATAACAACTCCAACATATATGTCGAGGCAATAAAGTACCTCAACTCACCGATTAGTGTGGTTGAACTGGCCCAAAGGGACATCTGGAATGAAAAGAAGGAATTAGGAAATGCATCAGACTATTTAGAAACCTGGGATGACTCGGACAGCATAACGGCTGTAAGAGAGGCTACATTTCCCCATAAGAGAGGCTACCAAGGATAAACAACTAGGTTGTCGGATCCCACACATACCAAGCATTTCAATCATACACACAATATGCTCAATATGTGCAATACAACATGGCATCACAACAAGACTCTACGACTCAGAGTATTTTATCATTAGGCTCCGAGGAGCGAGATATTACAAACATGGGTCTCATGACCCAACAATCATAGCATACAACCAAAGCACATGCGGAAGCTTAACATGTCTGAGTACAGACATCTATAAATGAAAAAGGCTGAGACGCCTGACTATCTACAAGACCCTCCCAAGGGTACAAGATCATAGCTGAGGTAACAAGCTAACCGTCGAAGTCCACACGGAACTACTAGCGAGACTGACGTTTCTCTGAAAAACATAAAATAGGCAAACGTGTGTACAAATGTACCCATCAAGACTTACATCAGAACTATCTACATATGCCTCGGTATCAACAAAGGGGTGGTGGAGTTTAACTGCAGCAAGCCAGCTTTGACTCGGTGGCTATCCTGAACTATGACTGCAAGTAACTCTTTTGAGGTGGCGCACACGAGTCCACATATTCACCATACCAATACACCACTATGGATCCGCTCCCGTCTCCCTGCGAGAACGCCATCCATAGCACTCACACTTATCTTGCGCATTTTAGAGTATCCACTTTCACTTGTCTATGAACTATGCAAGGGGTCCAAGTTTCCATATCCGAGGAATCCGGCTATTCGAATAGATAATGATAACCCTGCAGGGGTGTACTTCTTCGCACACGCTCTCGCCACTTATCACCCTGTACACGTCATGTACCTCGGCAACCTTCAAGCGGAAGCCGGGCAAGAGAGTCGGCCATGACCTGACTAACCAACAAGTCTCTAGTCCAAGTTTATCGCCTATTCAGGTTCCATCCGCAAGGAGATCCGGCCGGGGTGTCGCTCACGGCCCCAAACGATGTGAGCAGGGTTCCCAAGCCCACCGTCCATGTGCCACTTGGTACACCATGCCAATGTGCCTAGTCTGTCCCAAGCCCACATGTACTGGGTGCCACTTGGTAGACTAGTAACACTACCTACAAACACCAGAAACTAGTTGCAACTCCTGGATAGAGATCGAGTTGATTAATAAGCCGAGAGGGGCCGAGTTACCAGAACCCAATGTGTGGTAGTAATGAGACAACCCACCATGTACTCCTACATGGCCTCTCACCGCTACCTTTACCAAATCGTGTTCACACACTCAGCTCACACACAGTAGGACATGTTCAACACCATTTCAATTCATCCCTGATGAATCAGACCTGGCTCAAGTCTAAGCAGTAGAAGGCATGACAAACAACATGAATGAGTAGGCACATCAGGGTCAAACAACTCCTACTCATGCTAGTAGGTTTCATCTATTTACTGTGGCCATGACAGGTCATGCAGAGGAAAGGGGTTCAGCTACCGCAGCATGTAACAGTTGAAAAGTTGTTATCCTAATGCAGTAAAAGAGAGCAGGAGAGAGAGAGTGGGATTTTATTGGAATGAACAAGGGGGTTTGCTTGCCTGGCACTTCTGAAGATAGTATAGCTCTTCATCGGTGTCATCGATCACGTCATCGGAAACATCGTCTACTGAGAGGGGGCAATTACCGGCAAACAAGGAAGAATACAATCAATGCAATGCAACAATATGATGCATGATCATGACATGGCAATATGCTGTGATTTGGGCTAATGCAACAGAAAGTCATTTTAATTGAAGTGGAATTCAAAACTACATCAACTTCCAACTCCAAACCTACTATGAAATTTGCCCTAATCATGTTTCATCCTAAACAGTGAGGTTAACTTGCTCAAACATCCATGGAAATGGTAGATATGGATTCCATGAATTTTCTGATAATTTTTCATGTATAAATTATTTGATTTGGAGTTACGGTTGAATTTCTATGATTTTCAGAAGTTAGGGGTATTTTCTGAAATTTATAAATTATTTCTGATTTATTTTAATTCCAGAAAACTTTACTGTGTTAGCACTGCGTCATCATGATGTCAGCAGGTCAACAGGGCACGGTCCAGGTCAAACCTGACGTGTGGGGTCCACATGTCATTGTAACAGGGCAAGAACAGAGGCTGACCTGTGGGTCTAGGTCAACGCTGACGTGGCATGGTCAACTGACAGGTGGGGCCAGGCGGTTTAATCTAAGCTAATCAGGGAATAAATCCCAGGGATAGTTAGGGCATGGGGCCTAGTAGTCAGTGAGAGAGGGGTTGGTTAGCGGAGTCATTAGTGGCTAATGATGGCACCACGTTGGCTTCGCCGGAGTTCCGCCGACGGCGACCAAAACATGGCGGAGGGCTTCAGGATTTCGCTACGGGGGTCAGTTTGGTGCGCGGGAAGCATCTACGGGGACCTAGCAGGGTGGCGCATCCAACGGTGGAGGCGGTCGGAGCTGGGGTGGCCTGCAGAGGCACCGGCGACGAGCGAGGCGGCGGCCGGAGCTCGGCTTCATGCAAGCGTGGCGCTAGAGCAGGAAGGCGAGCGTGTAGAGGGCTAGGTGGCCTCCTGGAGGCACCAGGAGCGCGATGCGATGCAAGGGCATGGGTGATTCGAGCTCAGGCCACGGAGGCAACAAAGCTGGCCTGCGGTGAGCTCCGGTCATGGAGGGAACGGCGCTACGGCACGCAAACGACAATGGAAGAAGGGCTAGAAGGGAGAGTGGCTCACGGCGCTTGCAACGGAAGGCTTGGCATGGTCGGGGCAGCTTTGGAGGTGGCGCATCGATGACAGCGATCTCTGGTGATCCGAGGGCGAAGACGACGACGTGAAGGAGACACAGAACTTCCGGCGAGGCGTGGCTCCGGGGGGGTGAACAGGAGAACAATGCGAAGCTCTTGGACATGGTGGCAGGGTGAGGCAATGACGGTGGCTGCGTCGGTGGCGGCACTGTCCTATGACGCGCTCGGGGAAGAGAGCGGAGAGGGAGAGGGGTCCTGGGAGAGAGGGGGTCAGCACGGGCCTCGTCCACGTCTCCTGGGCGCGGGGTTGGGAGGAAAGGGGGCGTGGACATGGCCGAAGCAGGAAGGTGGCCGCGGTGTGCGGCACGCAGCGAGCACGCGCCCTCCTACCCACTGGCAGGAGGTGGGAGACAATTGGCAGATGGGCCTGGTGGGCTGCTACAGAGCCAGGCCAGGTAAGCCTAGGTAAGCCTTTCTGTCTCTTTCTGTTCTGTTTTTCTATTATTTATTATTGCCACTATTTTGCAAATCAAATGAATCAAACAATGCAAATATTCTCTGACCTTACCATTTTTTATGTTTGCTTATGGACCTTTCCAAAAGCACACAAAATATATCAGGAGGCATTTGAGATTATATTCCATATATTAAGAATATAAACCCAAATTCAATACATTAGTGATTTAAATTCAGTGCCCAAAAATATTCCACAAATGTTTACTATTTTTGGTTGTCTCAAGCCTTGCCAAAAATTATCCAAACATTGATGGAAGCATTTTGGGTCAATGATGCAATTTTAAAGGTTCTTGCCCTTCTTTTAAATTGATTTCCTGAGGCTTTCACTTTCCTCATTTCAATGTTTCTTGAAATTAACAGGATGCATGATGCTCACTGATGCAACTATCTGCAAACAATTCCTAGGGCTGTGACAACATGGTGGGCGGGGTGGGGGCTTGCCGATAGTCGGTTTGCTCAACTGCGGTCCCACTTGTAAGTGAAAATGC
>NC_053024.1:579439638-579515353 GCF_003073215.2 Triticum urartu
AATTTAGCAACAAAAGTCTTGCCTTCGGATCTGTGATAGAAGGTGTATCCAATAGTTTCCTTTGGATATCCTATGAAGACACATTTCTCCGATTTGGGTTCGAGCTTATCAGGTTGAAGCTTTTTCACATAAGCATCGCAGCCCCAAACTTTCAGAAACGACAACTTTGGTTTCTTGCCAAACCACAGTTCATAAGGCGTCGTCTCAACGGATTTTGATGGTGCCCTATTTAACGTGAATGCGGCCGTCTCTAAAGCATAACCCCAAAACGATAGCGGTAAATCAGTAAGAGACATCATAGATCGCACCATATCTAGTAAAGTATGATTACGACGTTCAGATATACCATTACGCTGTGGTGTTTCGGGTGGCGTGAGTTGCGAAACTATTCCACAATTTTTCAAATGTACACCAAACTCGTAACTCAAATATTCTCCTCCACGATCAGATCGTAGAAACTTTATCTTCTTGTTACGATGATTTTCAACTTCACTCTGAAATTCTTTGAACTTTTCAAATGTTTCAGACTTATGTTTCATTAAGTAGATATACCCATATCTGCTTAAGTCATCTGTGAAGGTAAGAAAATAACGATATCCGCCACGAGCCTCAATATTCATCGGACCACATACATCTGTATGTATGATTTCCAACAAATCTGTTGCTTTCTCCATAGTACCGGAGAACGGTGTTTTAGTCATCTTGCCCATGAGGCATGGTTCGCAAGTACCAAGTGATTCATAATCAAGTGGTTCCAAAAGTCCATCAGTATGGAGTTTCTTCATGCGCTTTACACCGATATGACCTAAACGACAGTGCCACAAATAAGTTGCACTATCATTATCAACTCTGCATCTTTTGGCTTCAACCTTATGAATATGTGTATCACTACTATCGAGATTCAACAAGAATAGACCACTCGTCAAGGGTGCATGACCATAAAAGATATTACTCATATAAATAGAACAACCATTATTCTCTGATTTAAATGAATAACCGTCTCGCATTAAACAAGATCCAGATATAATGTTCATGCTCAACGCTGGCACCAAATAACAATTATTTAGGTCTAATACTAATCCTGAAGG
The DNA here is from genome assembly GCF_003073215.2 of Triticum urartu. Lineage (NCBI taxonomy): Eukaryota > Viridiplantae > Streptophyta > Magnoliopsida > Poales > Poaceae > Triticum > Triticum urartu. Next base: position 579,440,727 of record NC_053024.1, read on the forward strand.
TAGATGTAGAGGTAGCGTGCCGACCGCGATCACATCGACTTTGGAACCGTTTCCCACACGCATCGTCACCTCGTCCTTAGCCAATCTTCGCTTAATCCGTAGTCCCTGTTTCGAGTTGCAAATATTAGCAACAGAACCAGTATCAAATACCCAGGTGCTACTGCGAGCATTAGTAAGGTACACATCAATAACATGTATATCACATATACCTTTGTTCACCTTGCCATCCTTCTTATCCGCCAAATACTTGGGGCAGTTCCGCTTCCAGTGACCAGTCTTCTTGCAGTAGAAGCACTCAGTTTCAGGCTTAGGTCCAGACTTGGGTTTCTTCTCTTGAGCAGCAACTTGCTTGCCCTTCTTCTTGAAGTTCCCCTTCTTCTTCCCCTTGCCCTTTTTCTTGAAACTAGTGGTCTTGTTGACCATTAACACTTGATGCTCCTTTTTGATTTCTACCTCTGCAGCTTTCAGCATTGCGAAGAGCTCGGGAATAGCCTTGTTCATCCCTTGCATATTATAGTTCATCACGAAGCTCTTGTAGCTTGGTGGCAGTGATTGGAGAATTCTGTCAATGACGCAATCATCTGGAAGATTAACTCCCATCTGAATCAAGTGATTATTATACCCAGACATTTTGAGTATATGCTCACTGACAGAACTGATCTCCTCCATCTTGCAGCTATAGAACTTATTGGAGACTTCATATCTCTCAATTTGGGCATTTGCTTGAAATATTAACTTCAACTCCTGGAACATCTCATATGCTTCATGACGTTCAAAACGTCGTTGAAGTCTCGATTCTAAGCCGTAAAGCATGGCACACTAAACTATCGAGTAGTCATCAGCTTTGCTCTGCCAAACGTTCATAATATCTGGTGTTGCTCCAGCAGCAGGCCTGGCACCCAGCGGTGCTTCCAGGACGTAATTCTTCTGAGCAGCAATGAGGATAATCCTCAAGTTACGGACCCAGTCCGTGTAATTGCTACCATCATCTTTCAACTTTGCTTTCTCAAGGAACGCATTAAAATTCAACGGAACAACAGCACGAGCCATCTATCTACAATCAAACATAAACAAGCAAGATACTATCAGGTACTAAGTTCATGATAAATTTAAGTTCAATTAATCAAATTACTTAAGAACTCCCACTTAGATAGACATCCCTCTAATCCTCTAAGTGATCACGTGATCCAAATCAACTAAACCATGTCCGATCATCACGTGAGATGGAGTAGTTTCATTGGTGAACATCACTATGTTGATCATATCTACTATATGATTCACGCTCGACCTTTCGGTCTCCGTGTTCCGAGGCCATATCTGTATATGCTTGGCTCGTCAAGTATAACCTGAGTATTCCGCGTGTGCAACTGTTTTGCACCCGTTGTATTTGAACGTAGAGCCTATCACACCCGATCATCACGTGGTGTCTCAGCACGAAGAACTTTCGCAATGGTGCATACTCAGGGAGAACACTTCTTGATCATCTTATAATGCTACCGTCAATCAAAGCAAGATAAGATGCATAAAAGATAAACATCACATGCAATCAATATAAGTGATATGATATGGCCATCATCATCTTGTGCCTGTGATCTCCATCTCCGAAGCACTGTCATGATCACCATCGTCACCAGCGCGACACCTTGATCTCCATCGTAGCATCGTTGTCGTCTCGCCAATCTTATGCTTCCACGACTATCGCTACCGTTTAGTGATAAAGTAAAGCATTACATCGCGATTGCATTGCATACAATAAAGCGACAACCATATGGCTCCTGCCAGTTGCCGATAACTTGGTTACAAAACATGGTCATCTCATACAATAAAATTTAGCATCATGTCTTGACCATATCACATCAAAACATGCCCTGCAAAAACAAGTTAGACGTCCTCTACTTTGTTGTTGCAAGTTTTACGTGGCTGCTACGGGCTTAAGCAAGAACCAATCTCACCTACGCATCAAAACCACAACGATAGTTTGTCAAATAGACTCCGTTTTAACCTTCGCAAGGACCGGGCGTAGCCACACTCGGTTCAACTAAAGTTGGAGAAACAGTCACCCGCAAGCCACCTTTGTGCAAAGCACGTCGGGAGAACCGGTCTCGCGTAAGCGTACACGTAATGTCGGTCCGGGCCACTTCATCCAACAATACCGCCGAACCAAAGTATGACATGCTGGTAGGCAGTATGACTTGTATCGTCCACAACTTACTTGTGTTCTACTCGTGCAAATAACATCAAACCATAAAACCTGGGCTCTGATACCACTGTTGGGGAACTGTTGGGGAACGTAGTAATTTCAAAATTTTCCTACGCACACGCAAGATCATGGTGATGCATAGCAACGAGGGGGAGAGTCTGATCTACGTACCCTCGTAGATCGCAACGGAAGCGTTGACGCAACGTAGAGGAAGTAGTCGTACGTCTTCCCAATCTGACCGATCCAAGCACCGTTACTCCGGCACCTCCGAGTTCTTAGCACACGTATAGCTCGATGACTCTCCCCGGGCTCCGATCCAACAAAGCTTCGGGGATGAGTTCCGTCAGCACAACGGCGTGGTGACGATGATGATGTTCTACCGACGCAGGGCTTCGCCTAAGCACTACAACGATATGATCGAGGTGGAATATGGTGGCAGGGGGCACCGCACACGGCTAAGGAACGATCACGTGGATCAACTTGTGTCTAGGGGTGCCCCCTGCCCCCGTATATAAAGGAGCAAGGGGAGGAGGCCGGCCGGCCAGGTGTGGCGCGCCAAGGAGGAGTCCTCCTCCTAGTAGGAGTAGGACTCCTACTAGGAGGGGGAAAGAGGTGGAGAGGGAGAAGGAAAGGGGGGGGGCGCCGCCCCCCTCCCCTAGTCCAATTCGGACCAGGGAGGAGGTGGCGCGCGGCCCACCTCTGGCAGCCCCTCTCTCTCTCCACTAAGGCCCATATGGCCCATTACTTCTCCCGGTAGGGTTCCGGTAACCCTCCGGCTCTCCGGTTTTCTCCGAAAACACTTCCGGTGTCCGAATATAGCCGTCCAATATATCAATCTTTATGTCTCGACCATTTCGAGACTCCTCGTCATGTCCGTGATCACATCCGGGACTCCGAACTAACTTCGGTACATCAAAATGCACAAACTCATAATAACTGTCATCGTAACGTTAAGCGTGCGGACCCTACGGTTCGAGAACAATGCAGACATGACTGAGACACATCTCCGGTCAATAACCAATAGTGGGACCTGGATGCCCATATTGGCTCCTACATATTCTACGAAGATCTTTATCGGTCAGACCGCATAACAACATACGTTGTTCCCTTTGTCATCGGTATGTTACTTGCCCGAGATTCGATCGTCGGTATCCAATACCTAGTTCAATCTCGTTACCGGCAAGTCTCTTTACTCGTTCTGTAATACATCATCTCGCAACTAACTCATTAGTTGCAATGCTTGGAAGGCTTATGTGATGTGCATTACCGAGAGGGCCCAGAGATACCTCTCCGACAATCGGAGTGACAAATCCTATTCTCGAAATACGCCAACCCAACATCTACCATTGGAGACACCTGTAGAGCTCCTTTATAATCACCCAGTTACGTTGTGACGTTTGGTAGCACATAAAGTGTTCCTCCGGCAAACGGGAGTTGCATAATCTCATAGTCATAGGAACATGTATAAGTCATGAAGAAAGCAATAGCAACATACTAAACGATCGGGTGCTAAGCTAATGGAATGGGTCATGTCAATCAGATCATTCAACTAATGATGTGACCTCGTTAATCAAATAAGAACACTTTGTTCATGGTTAGGAAACATAACCATCTTTGATTAATGAGCTAGTCAAGTAGAGGCATACTAGTGACACTAAGTTTGTCTATGTATTCACACATGTATTATGTTTCCGGTTAATACAATTATAGCATGAATAATAAACATTTATCATGATATAAGGAAATAAATAATAACTTTATTATTGCCTCTAGGGATATTTCGTTCACTTGTCTCATGTCCGTGTCCTGAACTTCGATGTTGGTGATGATTATGTTGAACTTGATGATATCTTTTCTTCTGTTACAAAGTGAATGTTTCCTCTTTAAGCTAGCCAGTGTTGGTGATGATTAGATAGCTAGCGTAATGACGCTGATGATTAAATAGTGGTAATTAGACGACTACGATGATTTTTAGCTAGCTAGAGTTTATTTATTTATTAATATGCGATGATGATGATGATGATGATGACGACTACAACTCATTATAACGTAAAACAATCCTAAATTAAATTGATAACACAAATTTAATTTAAAAATACAAAATAAAACAAAAACCCACAAACATTTAGTATCGATTGGTGTTACCAACCGGTACTAAAGGGCTCCCGGCCCCCGGAGCTGGCTCGTGCCACGTGGTGGCCCTTTAGCACCGGTTCGTGCTGAACCGGTACTAAAGGGGGGGGCCTTTAGTGCCCACACTTCAGTGCCGGTTATGGAACCGGCACTAAAGGGCCTTACGAACCGGTGCTATTGCCCGGTTCTGCACTAGTGTTATAGCTTCATCAGGCGCTTCTGTAGAGAGGTCCGGCGCAGAGGATCCCGGAACTGGATCGAACTGATCCTCACCCGATCCCAAGGAGGATCCGCGCGGGCCTCCAGAAACAGCAGCGTCATCAGGCGATGTCGAAGCGGGATCTTCTGTGGTCGTGGGTCGTGGTGTGGAAGCCGATATCATCGCAGAAGATCCGGGCCTGGAGGCGTCATCATGGCCCAATGATTTCCTGGGCCCTGGGCTGAGCAAATCTGCCCCCGCGTCCGCCTGACGAGTGGCGGCACGACATGTGTACACACGCAGTTGGGCCTGACTCTGAACGCGGCCCGAGCCAGTACCAGCCCGCCGCTTGTCAGGCGCGGAGTCACGCGCATGAGGGGGAGCGCTGCCGCCCGCTAGGCTCTGCCGCGTGGCTGGTGCAGATTCGGCGGCGTGCCCGCCTGCTCCTGTTTCGGCTGGCGCGGCAGAATCACTGCCAGGCGCGGGGCCCAAGGAAGATCTGCTGCCTGGCTGCAGCACCTGCGTTGATCCCGAGGTGGATATGTCCCCCGAGCCAGGACACATGAAATAAGGGTCTGCGGCGCCATTTTCTTCATTATTTGCTGCGATTTTTGCACTGTTTTCTTCTGCATCATCACAAAGCTCATGGAGACCATTAGTAGGGTTAGTCAACATATGATCATCACAATTTGTAATACCCCCTTGATCATAGCCAGAGAGATGAGAGGGTAAAAGCAATATTTCCTTGCGGAGTAGGGCACCGGCATTGGGATGAAGATCCGCAAAAGGAAATTTTATCTCATCAAAAACAACATCACGTGAGATATATACCCTACCAGTGGAGATGTCAAGACACTTGACACCTTTGTGTTGGGTGCTATAGCCAAGAAAAGCACACCGTTTTGAGCGAAACATGAGCTTGCGTTGATTGTAAGGCCGAAGATTTGGCCAACACGCACACCCAAAAACACGAAGAGAGGTGTAATCAGGTTTCGTGTGGAGGAGACGTTCCATAGGTGTTTCATTATTTATGACACGACTAGGAAGCATATTGATGATGTGAACAGCTGTTAGAAAGGCCTCATCCCAAAACTTGAGAGGCATGGAGGCTCCTGCGGGGAGGGCCAAGCCAACCTCAACAATGTGCCTATGCTTGCGTTCGGCCGACCCGTTTTGTTGGTGAGCGTGTGGGCATGATACTTGGTGAGATATGCCTATATTTTGGAAGAAGGAATTGAGTTTCTCGTATTCCCCTCCCCAATCGGATTGGACAGCAATGATCTTACTGTCAAACTTTCTTTCAACGAGTGCTTGAAAGTTGTGAAAAACTTGAAACACATGAGATCTTTTTTTGAGAAGATAGATCCATGAGAATTTGCTACAGTCATCGATAAAACTAACATAGTATGTGTGTCTACCAACAGAGAAGGGGGCCGGTCCCCACACATCAGAAAAGATCAATTGCAAGGGTTTAGTGGAGACACTAGTAGATATGGGATATGGTAATTGATGACTTTTAGCACACTGACATGAATCACAGATAGTTTCAACATTGCGCTCACCAACAAACGGGAGCTTATTTTTCCTAAGTAATTTTTCAACCAAAGAAAATGAGGCATGTCCTAAACGATCATGCCATCGTGTGGACGAAAGCTTGATAGCACCACAAGCTTGTTTATTGAATCTTCTAAACTCTGGAATCAACGGGTAGAGCCCTCGAACACATCTACCTCGATAGAGAACTTTCCTCGTGGCCTGATCCTTGATCAAAAAGAAGAAAGGATGAAATTCAAGAAAAACATGATTATCAATAGAAATTCTATGAACGGAGAGAAGATTCTTATGAGCACTAGGAACATGCAGGATTCTTTTGAGATGAATTTTACGACTAGGGGTATTAAAAATTGAGTGGCCAATGTGACTTATACCCATACCTTCACCATTGGCCGTATGAATTTGATCTTTGCCACGATATTTCTCCTTCATTCTGACTTTCTCGAGTTCATTGGTGATGTGGTTTGTGGCACCACTGTCAACATACCAGTTTGTGTCAATTCCATAGGAGCCATCGGCCGCCGCAGCAACTTTCTCTTCATCTTGTGAGGAGTCGCCGTCATCTTCTTCGTAGCGGTACCAGCAATCCTTTGCCGTATGGCCAGGCTTGCCGCAAATTTGGCAGCGGGGTAAGTCCGGACGGGACCGGTTGGAACCACCACTGCCACCACCACGGCGCCCTTTGGAGTTACCAGAGCGCCCGCCGCCGCGTGAATTGTTGGAGTAGTTGTTGGGGTAGCCACTTCCGCCGGAGCCGAACCTCCCCTTGCCACGGGAAGATGAACGCGAGCGAGAGCCACCACCGCGGCCTCTGGATGCAGAGTTGGCCGACGATTTGAAGCCACCGCCGGAGCCATGATACTGCGCCATGCGTTGATCAAAGTTACTGAGCATGGCAAAAAGTTCATCGAGGGTTACCGAGGTGACACGGGCATCTAGTGCGGAGACGAGGGGCTGATACTCTTGGTCCAGCCCGTGGATGATGTAGGAGATGAGCTCGTCATCCTGGATGGGTTTTCCCGCCGCGGCGAGTTCATCGGCGAGACCCCTCATGGCGGCGAAGAAGGTGGCCACCGATTGATTGCCCTTCTGCGCATTAATCAGCGCTATGCGGATGTTGTTGACGCGGCTGAGTGACTGCGACGAGAACATGCTCGCCAGCGCCACCCAGAGTTCGCGCCCCGTGGTGATCGTGGTCACCGTGACGAGCACTTCCTTGGACAAGTGTTGGAGTAGATATCCAAGGACCTGCTGATCCTCCTTCACCCAAAGCGGATGGAGGGGATTCGCCCAGTGGTCTCCTTGTCGGCGGCGTCCTTGGTGGTGAGGACTTTGGCCGGCTCGGTTGCCGTGCCGTCGACGTAATGGAAGACGCCGGCGCCCCGCAGCTGCGGCGTGATCTGTTTCCGCCACAGCACATAGTTGGTGCGGGTGAGCTTCTCCGGGGCTCCACCGCCGAGCATCGACTGGAAGGAGGCGGAGGAGGAAGACATGGTTGTGCGCACGTGATGGAGATGGACTAGCTAGGGTTTCTGGTGGAAGAAGAAGGCTCTGATACCATGTGCGACTTGCGGTAAACGTCTTGGCTTTCCTGGCCAGACGTGTTGCGTGTTAAATAGCTGGATTGCGAGCCCGGATACGCGTACAGGTTGTTGGGATACATCTCTTGGAGAGAAAGAATACTAGAGATAAGAAAGATAAAGATTACATAGTATTCTAGCTAACTAACTACTCCACGGGATGATCTTGTACCGGCGCAACTCCTTGACGTACACGCAATATCTCATGCTTGACAACCTCCTGCCATGGAAGACACTGCACAACCTTGTTCCATGGAGACCTCCAGTGCCTTTTTTTCTTCCTGCTAGGTAATGTGACCACCAATGCAAAAACAACAAGATAGCTAAATAATCTGCATTAGGAAAAAAACTGCATGTAGGAGTATTTTACCAGTCGTGAAATCAGCATTGACAGAGAAAAAAAGAACATTAGATTTCACATAGCTGGGGAATTGTGGAAACCCTAACCTTCTATTCTACTTCAAAAGCATTAACAATCCACAGAAGCAAAACAGACAGCACGTACAGAGGAAGGACAGGAACAGGAAGAAAGACGGTGTTCGTCCAACATGTAGAGAAGTATCACAAATCACTTCATGCTGAAGCTTTTCTCATGATCGCTAATAAAATATCTTTGTCCAACGCTCATAGTTTCAAGTTAAAATCAACTCTTGCAACATCAACTTACAAGCCCAGAATGAAATAAGTCATCAGTTTCAAAAGCAAATCAATAATAGTGGCATACAGGAACCGTATTTGTTGGAGTACGAATGGCACAAATAATAAAATCAATAATCTCAACAAACATAGTGGAAATGTAGGATGATGAGAAAGCGCTCCAAGAGAATACCACATTTCAGCTGCTGATAACATGATCCACGATTATCTTTGGCTTCTTGATGGCCTTCAAATCTTCTACTATGAAGTTGGTTATTTCATCTACTGCGCTATTGACTCTGAGGTGAACCTCCTGGAGACCTTGCAGGGTGTCGACGCCGAGAAGGCCCTCGAAGGCTTCGAACCGCATCTCAATCCTTTCGAGCACCGGCATTGCATATTCTGGGAAGCTCAGCTTTGGCACCAGAGGTGCAAAGAAGTGAAGCAGCTTAAGGCTCTTGAATCCTCCACTTGGGACAAAGATCTCCCCGCCAGACTCCGATTTGTTCTTCTCAAGGATGTCCTCTATGGCCTCATCCTGCTTCGCTGCACTCAGCGAAAAGGTGAGGGAAAACAACAAAGGCAGGCCGCAGAGGAGCTCAAAAGTATCAATCTGGAGAACGTTACAGAGAGCGTCAACATATTTGTAGGCACGACGGTGGTGGTCACGGGCGGCACTTACTGACGGCGAATAGGACATTTTTGTCAGGTGCAAGGGTAACGGCCATCGCACGCGGAGGCTTGACGCGTCAGCGGCAGAGTTTGGCGTTGATGCTCAAGCACACTGATGGTTCCCCGCCGGCTTCTAGCACCCGGTCAGCGGCTCCAAAGGTATGGTGGATACCGAAGTGTGATTCGCGTCGGTGTGGAGTGGCAGCGGCCAGTTTCGCCCCGAGACATGGGCGTCCACCTGATGGCCATTTCGGTGGTTTAAGGTGGAAGACATCCCATCAGTCCGCTAGTGCCTTTTGGCCCTGGCTTGGAGTACTGGTGGAAGCGACTATCGAACATCCGTCTTGAAGATGCTGATTGGAACACCGCTTCATGCCCAAGGTGAAAATTCTTGTTCCGATCTTTGTTGATTGGGCACAGCAGCGACGAACTCGCGTCATTGCCTTGTTAAAGGTGTTATCTACTACTTGCGGTTGTACTGGTCTTCATTGAGTGATCTCGGCAACCAGGATGAAAATCCTTGTCCGGCCGTCTTTGGTCGGACGTGATGATGATGGCACAAGGGCGATTATTCCTTCTTGAAGGCATTGTTGTGGAAGAAGTTGACTTAGTTGTAGGAGGTTCTTTCATATCTTGTAATGGTTCGAGCACTGTTTGCCTTTAGTCCGTACTCTGCTTAATATTTAACAGAAATGGTTCTATGCATCGCTCGATGCAGAGGCCGGGGGCTATCCTACTTTAAAAAAAAGATGAAGTATAATACATATATTCATTTTTTTCTTATAACATTCAATTTTATTGACGCACCATGATACAACATAAAGCTGATACATACACTTTACTTTTTGATAAAATACATAAATTTGTATGAGTTGCATAAGAAATATACATTATGATTGTATTTTTCAAGGCTAGCAAAGTGCGCTTGTAAACACTAACTCAATGACATGTATACTTGACCACACCGGGGATGTGAACACGGTAGAAATAGTCGTCCCAGTCAACGGACTTGGGGTCAAAGTCCAAGTAATAGGACCCATTGTTATTTTGATCCGTGTTCATTGCCATCCTTAGCCTCTCCAAGTTTGTGTCATCAAAGCTTCACATGATTGATAATATCAAGTCAAATAATAACATTTTGAACAAAATATTACATATTGATATATTAAGAGGGCACACTGGTATACCATGTAATTGCTTAAGTGAACTAAAAAAACATTTGACAAGCTTTTAAGTTGCTTACCATCCTTTGAACAAACCGTATGGTGCGTAGAGCTCGACCATATGCATGAAGAATATGTATTTTCTGCTAAGCTTGTTGTAGTACCGTGAGAAAACACCACAAAGGGCAATGTTCAGCAGGCCAAGCATCTGTCCAATTTATCACGGGAGAAGTACAAACATTAGGCTCATTCTCGTGTCATATACGAAATAAACTATTCTATGTTGAATGGTGAGCTAACCTGGAGCGGAAGCTTGTACACGAGGGCGGTGTAAAATCTCAACTGTGCGAGCGTGCTGAAGAACCTCATCTTCTTCATCCGGACATGCTCGCCATTCCTTCCTTTGCACAACGGATTTTCGAAGAAGTAACGGTGCATTGATTCCACAACAAGGGCGGAGGGTGCTGGGTTGCGTAAAGAGGAAGTTACATGGTAGATGGTCTGCGGTTGTTGATCCTTTAACTGTGCTGCCATGGCAACCATCATAGCGTTCACCACAATGTCCCCCGGAATCTGTTCAAACCATCCGCCAAGAAAGCAACACATCTGGTTAACTGGTTCCTTCGTCAAATTTCATTCCACCGGTTTCCGATTTGTAAATGAACTCACCACGTCTATTATTAAATCAAGGTCGCCGATGAAGAATGGCAAGATCTGCTTGGCATAGCCGATCATCACCGAGTCAATTGTTCTGCAAAACATAAAATGATAAGTAGTCATTCACCGTTGGTGTGAAAGATCAAGACACTGAGTTTTTTTTGGTTCAGTAACCTGATTCCTTCCATCCATCCAGGAAATGGCTCCTTGAGTGTACTCGTTATGATGCTCGGGCGGATGATGACCACCAGAAAGCGCCCCCGCAGGTGTCCCATAATCATCTCCCCCATTGCCTTTGTGAAGACATAGGTGTTTGGCCACCCAAAGTGTCGTGCCCTTCATCCATTTGAGCATAAAAACATATAGCAAATGTATCAGTGGAAAAAATGATTGCACATGAATAAGTATGTTGCCGATTTTGGTTTTCTGCTTATTTGTGTGTGTCTGACCTCTTGAGGCCAAGCTCTTTCATTGTTTTCTTCTCAGCTTTCTCTGTGGAACAGTTGGCCCTTAGTTCTCTTCTGGCCTCTTTAATAAGATTTATCTCTGATTCGATGTCTAGATGTGTACCCACCCTTAGTGTCTCACCCATCAAGAATGGCTTCTCTGGTATTAACCCCTCTTGTTCACCAGCTACGTAGGCTGTTCAAGTCATATAAACACTCAATGAGTTACAATTTGGAATTGCATGCCACCACCAACCACAAATGCATAGGTTATATATAGTCCTATTGCTTCACACCAGTTGAAACATGAAGTAACATCTTGAGCTTAGTACACTTGTTTGTGAATGCGCAGACGTTCTTCGCTCCCAAGACATTCACGTCGAAAGCCGCGTCATATCTGAAAAATTGGGATGACATTTTGACCAATTATTCCAGCGCTGTGCCAGTAATATGTGACCAGGAAACACATACAAACCTTTCAGAGAAATTCGTAGTTGCAGCACCGTTAACGATGATGTCTATGTCCTTGCACAAAGCTCTCAGCTGGGCACTATCTAGTCCAAAGTCCTCATGCATGATATCTCCTGCCAAAGGACAGATCTTTTCTTCGATAAAATTTTCGAACCCCACACCATGTTTTTTTTTCAGCAGTTGAAAGATCTCCTTCGCTGTAACCTGAAAATACCATAACAGTATTTGTACTCCACATTGTAAAATTACTCTCTCAGGAGCAAAGTGTACATTCTCAGAGATGAATGCTGCTAATCCAGCTGCAAACTTAGTGGATTAAGAAAACCATTGATTTTTAGGTTTATTGTTTGTCAAGAGCATTTGATGCACCTCCGTACTATTTAGTATAGTGTTACCGTGTACTATCCTACACCTTCCTTATTGTGCTCTCTACTATTCATTCCTTCTGTCGTGTGATAATTTTTTTTTAATGTTGGTCGTGTGGTAATTATGGAACACACAACGATAGATATACTGCAAAATATGCAATGCATTCACTTGTTCCCTCTATATTTCTAGGTAGTATAGAAGGCGAGAGAACAAGTGAGAACAGATTTTTAAGAAACACATTGACGTGTATAAATGAATATGTCACCTCTGTCTGAAGTCGAAGCTTTGCAGATTCAACATTGGGGGCCCGAATTAAGAGGAAGAGCTTCTTCACATCAGGCTGAACCCTCAGTATCTTTTCCACAAGCACTACTTGCAAATCATGCAAGAAAGACCAACATATAGGCCTCTGAGATGATCAGCACGTCCTGAACTTAAACATAGTGAGCATGCATGAACACATACCTTTTCCTAGGAACCCGGTTGAACCAGTAATGAGGATGCTCTTGTTCCTAAAGTATCCTACAACGCTGTCCGCATCCATTTCACCGATCATTGCCATCTACTTTTACCTGCCTCACGAACCGTCAGGTTTATGACACTTGATCAAAGGTGATGGAAGACTACTTGTGTGGTTATTAATTTATAGGGTAGAAAGGGGGTAGGTTTCAATGGTTGAATGGAACAAGGCAGGAAAGGTTGTTGAGGTGCTCAGGGCAACTAATCTCCAATTGCTTGCTTATTTGCAACTAGTAGGATGACCCATGCATTTGCGCGGCTAGATTGACTTCGTGTTATTATACATGTCATTTTAGACTTTGAAATGAACTTTTGTATACACCTTTGTTAAAAATAAGCATACTTATTTTCTTGTATAAATTGTCAATTGTAGTACTCCTCTATATTAATTATCGCCGATTTAGTACAAAGCAACAATTAATATGGATCGAGGAAGTAATAAGAAAAGAATGTGAAAAGTAAAATGAACTATCTTTATCTTGACCAATCTAATTAATAAGTTAGATATACCCAGCAAAAAAAAAGTTTGATATATTAAAAGCCAAATTTAGAAAAGGTTAATTACACGAATTCTAGAACGTCATCTATTTTTGAGCGAGTGAAGATTTTTTAATTACAGTTATCAGAGACGTACTGCCTACCATTATTCCATTTAATTTGCCTCTTTACCAACTTTTGTACAACAAGTCAAATACATAAAAAAACATTAGGTTTTTTACGTTTTCTGTATGGGTCTTGTAGTGTGATATCCGAAGACCCAAGGCACCAGCGTTCATGGCTCACAATTAAAAATCAGAGACTATGACTTTAATCTATAGTTTCTCTTCTTTTCGTCCTCATCCATCATTATCTATCCACTCCCTTACCTATAATGTGTCTTCTCGCTGGCAAGTGGTTTGTCCTGGCTCTCTCGTCCGGGCTTGGTGCAGTTGTTTTGCGGTTTTGTCGTCTTTGGTTATTAAGAGCATCTCTCTAGCAGATCCCGCATCCCGCCGGCCCGCAGAACGAATTTGCAGTTCGCGAAAAAACGGCTTTGCGGGCACGGCCGCAGATGCAAACTCCGCATAATCGACCAGTAAAAAAGAATATTCGTGTATATTCTTTCCCGTGTCTTCTTCTTCCTCTTGCCTGTGTTCATAGTCACCTCCTGTCGTCCATGGTAGTCGCCGAATCAATCCAAGAGCCAGCTCCTCCGTTGCCGAATGGATCCGGGAGCTTGCTAGCTATTCCATGGCCGGCTGGATCGAGGAGCTAGCTAGCTAGCTCGTTCATGGCCGGATGGATCAGGAGCTTGCTAGCTAGCTCGTTCGTGGCCGGGTAGCTGCTCGAGTCTTCAGCCACTGCTCCTGCGATCTACTCCGCAAGCCGACGCCGCAGCAGCGGTAAACGGCGAGTTTCCGGCGAGTTCCGTGGCAAAAGGTCACCGGAGGCCGTGTGCGCACGACGGAATTTCCTTGTCGCGTAGTGTTGACCGGTTTACAGTCCTCCTTATATTTTGCCTCCAAATCTGTAAAATAAAGGGTCGTGGGATGGATTTTCATGGGCCTGCAAAATTTTAACGGGTTTGATCACTTTTGCGGGGTCTATTAGGAACGTTTTTTGACACCATGAAACTAAAAACGCGGATTTTTACGGGTTTGACCGCTTTTGCGGGGTCTGCTAGAGATGCTCTAATAAAAGAATTGCATCCCCTCACTAAAAAAATAAAAGAGTTGCAAGTATAGATTACTGTCATGTCCACTATTAAAATAATAAAGTTTTGTAACTCGGGGCATGTACAATGGTATTATCTTAGGAATGCCACATATGATAAATGAAGGTGGAGGAGGGAGAAGTCATAAGAAAGGGCTTGTCTTCTTTTATTTAAGAAATGGTCTCTTAGCAAAATATGTTTCATCATGCTTTTACGAATTGCTAGTTCTAAAGATAAGGCTAAGAGATAAGCATTGTAGACATTCTTGTATTGTCATCTCTAAGTTACACGTAAGGCTTAAGATAACATTGCCTTATCAACCATTGTACATGTCCTCAGATTATGTGTTAGGCTGGTCATATTGAAAGTATTATAGATAATATCGTGCATGCCAACTAGACAATTTTGCTGACGTAGCATAGAATTAATGAAGAAAGAGACGGTTGAGTATCATAATAAATGTTATGCTAGTATGTGTCATGTATGTCAATAAATGGCACTCGTATATTATATTTTGCATTATGGAGATGGTATCATACACTAGTATCATATACATAACATTAAGTTTTTTTTCAACGCGAGCGCTCATATATATGTGCATATACTCAACACATCTCGTTGTCGACAAGAACGTCTCTTCTTACGGAACGCGCATCGCCGGAAATCCTAAAATAAATGCAGGATAAATGCGAGAACCATGACTTGAACCCCTGGTGGGCTGGGGATAGCATTGTCCTCCTAACCATCCAAACCACAGGTTGGTTCGCCGTGACATTAAGTTATGATATTACCCACTACGGCAACCTTATGTGTGTGGTCAATTTTCGTGTGGACTAGATATTTCTTTTTTTCTCTAAGGCCTTAGGGCATCTCCAGCCGCGCCCCCAGGAAGGCCTCCCCAGGCGATTTTTTCGCGCCGGCGACGAAAAAACGGCCAAGTCGCGCCCCAGGAGCCCGATTTTCGCCGGCTTGGGCCGAAAACAGCGCCGGCGGACCCAGGCTGAACCCGGTGCGCTGGGGGGCGCCGGGGCGAGCTGTTTTGGCGCGAAAAAGACGCGGGCCAGCCGCGTCAGCGACTGGGCGCCTCGTCTTCCCCCAACGGCCTCGGTTCCCGCGGGGAATCAATGGCAAGGCTGCCGCCGGTCAGCCTTGCCATTGATTCCTCACGGGCGGCGCGTTCACGGGACGGCGCGCCGACGCCTCCACTCCCTCGCACGCGTACACACGGGCACGGCCCGGCTATAAAAGCCGGCGGCCTCCACTCACCTGCGCCCACACCAGCTCCGCCCCTCGCCGCCGTCCAGCCCTTCCTCTCCCTACCTCTCCCCGAGCGCCGCCGCCCAGCCCCTCCCTCTACCTCTCCCGAGCCCGCCCAGCCCCGCCTTCGCCATGGCAGAACGCTTCCCCGGAGATACGGCGGCGGCCAACGGCTTCGGCCGTCGTTCGCTCCGCAAACAGGAGTCCTGGCTCCTGTTCCAGGCGAACATCCCGGCGCCGCCGGACATGCGCGCCGGGCCGACGGGGTGGATACTCAGCGCCGGGGGAGTGCCCATTCCCCCGTTGCCCGACGCCGTGGCGGACCCGAGGTACTTCGCCGAGGAGGTCGAGATCGTGCGCGTGTCCCTCACCGACACCGAGCTCTCCCTCCCCCAGTACACCGCCGACAACTACGCGGCCTGGGCGGCGTATTTCGAGCGCCGCCAACAGCAGCGCTTGGCGTCCACCAACGGCGCGCCAGTGGTCGGCAGCCGGCAGAACAGCGAGGGACGCTCCTCTGGTGGGGCGTCCCCGGCCGCACACTCGAGGGCGTGCTCACGTACCTCGAGGGCGGCAACGACCCGCCGTTGGCGTACCTCCCGGCGAGGGTGGCCGCCCCGGCGCAGCACCGACGCGCCGGGCCATGGGCTCCAAGGAGGTTCGGCGCCTCCTCTTCTTCCTCCTCATCCCGTTCTTCTTCACACTCCTCCGGCTCTCCGGCGCTGCTCGGCGTCAAGGCCGAGCCCGCGGCGGAGACGCTGCTCGGCCGGCGCATTCGTAGCGCCGGCATCATCATCAACGAGGGCGGCCGGCGCGCCCCCTCGTCGGCTCCTCCGCGCTTCGTCAAGCCAAAGACGGAGCCGGGGCTGGCACCGGTGAAGGACGAGTTCGACGACGACGGCGACGCCGCCCTCGAATGGGCGCGCCAGGACTCCATTGCGATGGAGAAGGAGCGCCAGCGCGCCGCCCTACGCCGCTTCGAGGAGCGCCAACGCGGCCGCGAGGAAGGTGGGGTCGTCGTCTTGTGCGACAGCGATGACGACGACTACGCGCCGCCGCCTGTTCGCCATGGCGACGCCGGGGAGGGGTCCAGCAGGGGCGCCCGCGTCAAGGAGGAGAAGGCCAACGACAACGATGGCGGAGACGGCGGCGACGACTTCAGCCCCTTTCTCTTTTTTTAGATTAGGTTCATGTAGTGTTTGGCCGAATTTCACCGAAATTTGTAATGTTTGACCGAAATTTAACTAGTTTTTATCATAACTTCGCCGAACGGTTCTGTTTTTTTTTAAGATACGCGCCTGGGGACGGCCATGGGGGCCGACGGCTGGGGACCGACTCGCCCCCAGTGCCATTTTTTTCGCCGGCTCACCCCCAGGCAGCGCTTTTAGACGCCCCCTGGGGGGGCCAACGACTGGAGATGCCCTTACACAATGCAAGGTGCTTAGAAGAGGTGTTTGGATATATAAAGCAGACTTTTTTTAAGCACTGGTGCTTATTTGTACAGGTAGACGCTTAATTAGGTGTCTCTTCTGTAGAAATAGGCACTGGTGCTTTAGAAAAATTCAGTTTATTTTTCTAAGCACTTTCTTAAACACCTAGTATTGTACAAGACCTAATAAGTATTTTGTTTCTTATGTTGGGTCTAGTAGTAATAGTCTGGACAATGCATTTGATCGATTTAGAAAGAGGAAAGAAAAGTAATAATTCAGCAAAGCCTTCATCTGTCGGGTCTAGTTCTTTTTGGATCCGAGTACAACTTATTTGGCGAAAAGGACTTCAGATCTATTATAAAGTCCAACCAATGATAAAAAGAACGCCACAAAGAACATAAATTACAGCCAAGCCCCTAGAGAGCCACATAACCACAAACATCGGAGCGAGCCGCCCTTATTGCAATTACCCATTAAAACAGGTTGCTAAAAGGGATCCCTGTTCTTCCATCAAATATTCTGCAAACCAGAACAAAACTTGTGGGAGCTTTGCAGGCGTCCGCCCAGGATGGCGGAAGACTACTGTTATTTGGCGGAAGGCGGTGTTATTTGGTGGACGGGCATTACTGTTTAGCGGAAGAAGTGATTACCCCGCGTGCTACTTTTTTGTTAGCATCAAACACGATAAATAAGAGACATACGTGATGCCCATGGGTTTGCAAACGAATTAGTCTAGCCGAGAGCTTGCTGTTTAGTGCCGTACGTGTAAAGCTAGAACACCTATTTGTAGAAGGTGCCAAAGGGTTGCAAGTTATTTGGTGGAAGCTCTCATCATTGTATAGTTTATATGGCGGAAGGTCCGGAAGGCCGTTGAGATATAGCGTTGGTTGGCTGGCTGGCTATGATATTGTTGGAGCTGGCCTTAATTAGCGGCTTAGCATGTACTCCCTCCGTAAACTAATATAAAAGCGTTTAGATCACTAAAGTAGTTATCTAAATGCTCTTATATTAGTTTACAGAGGAAGTACTACTGTTTATGCTTATACCCTAATTACGACTGAGGGTCTACCACATTGTTAGTCTCCATCTATATCAAAAAACAGATTGAAACAGATTGACGAGTAACCCAATTTTGAACGACAAATCTTCATCATTATTCCTTTTCTGCCGTTTCTACTAATAATATAATAGAGAAAAAAACACACAAACATGATAAACCCCCCCCTCCCCCCAAGCCATCCCGCGTTGCCCCCGCAGGCGACGAGGAGGGACCCCTAGCCGCCGCCAGGCAACTCCTCCCTCCCACCACCTCCCCTCCACTGCTACCGCCACAGGGCGCTCCTGGCGAAGCTCGGCTGGCGCCGGCGGCGACGGGACCTCTCGCCTCCTCACGTGTGGGGGCTGGTGCGGGTCGGCTTCGACGGGACTGGGCGCCGCATTCTGGTGGGTCGCGGCGGTGCAATGAAGCTCCTCTAGGCATTGGAGTCTGGAGATCTCGGTGGTGCGGCGGGCTGCCTGGTGGTGGGGCGGCGGTCGTGGCGGCAACCTAAGCTCAGCTCAGATCTGGCGGCCGGTGGCGGTTGGCAGAACGGGCCATCGGCGGCGTGGGCTAGTGGTGGATGCTGATCGATGGGCGTTAGTGGCGGTCAGCGGTGGTGTGCGGAGCTGGAGCTCAAGGTGGTTGCGTGCCGGCCGGATCTGGCGCGTGATTTTGGTGGGCATCGCTGGGGCTTGGCGGTGGACGGCCCTGCAGCAGCGTGTTGGTGGCCCTCGCGGGTCCCAGCGGTGTGGGGGCGGTGGGGTTGCAGGGTGTTGGTGCGGAGGGGGTTGGTGGTGGCCTTTGCTGGTTGCGTCCTAGCGTCTGCGTATCCGGCAACAGCTCGTGGTGGTGCTCTGGATGGCCTTCCTCTGTAGGTGGTTGAGGTCGGCTATCACTCAACGTCGTTGGATGGGCGGCGGGGAGTCGACGTGTGCGGGTCTGGCCGTAGCACCGTGGCAGGGCGGCACAGGGGTGTGCATGTGGGGGGTCTGGCGGGGGGACTGATGGGTAGCACCGACTTGGTTGGGCTACCCGTCATCGGCGCGGGGGTATACCGGATGTTGATGTAGTCCACTCCTGCCTCTCCCCTTTCCCAGCCTGGTTCTGTGGGTGCTAGTTCGACTTTGGTGCACGCAGGCGTTTACGGCCTCATTAGCGATTGGGGTTTGCCAAACGAAACAAACTCGATGCTTTTGGCGGGGATCTGGAACACCTAGTGGTCGAGCGACGGCCCAGATGGTGTGAGTCGTGGACTCGTGGGTGGAGCTGACGACTCAGGTGTTGGTCAGTGACCATGGTCATGGGGGCGGCATGGGCTCCGGTGGTTGGCGTGTTATACCCGTTGTGTGGCAGATGTTGTTACCCGCTCCCAGGTCGGAGGAGAAGCATGTGTGTCGGGGTGAAAACCTTGTCTGCCTCTGGCCAGACCGACGATGGCGGTGTCCGTGGGTGTCGTCCCCCTTATTGAAGGCTTCGTCGTGGTTGCTCCTTTTCCTCCACGGCGCTCTAGGTGAAAATGTTGATCCTTTGGATAGGGCGGTGGTGGCGCTCTAGCATCGTGCCCTTCATGAAGGCACCGTCGTAGAGATCATAGTACGTCGGTGCTCAGACTCGTCTCTTCGCCGTGCTTGTCCACATTTGAGAGCTTCATCGTCTCCATAGTCATGCTTGTCGTCCTTTTTTTCCAGTTGAAGTTGTATGGAGTGGTGTGTTTGCACCGAAAGACCTCTGCATCTTGCCTCGGATGTGTGTGGCGTCATGTTGTATGGATAGTTTGTATGGTGGTCGTTGCTTTATTATATATAAAGCGGGGCGTAAGCCTTTTTCAGTAATAATAATATAATAGAAGATTGAACTCTAATTTGTCTTTGATCTACTTTTTTGGTATATTTAATCTGACACGTAATCTATAGCTACTTGGACACATCAACGTTATTCAATAAGCTATGATCAATATGACACATATTTCTAGTTAAAAGATGACTTATAAACATTGCAGGAAAACTTATTGAGTATCAACGTATTTGGGAATTACATTCATTTATAAAACTCATCGAGCCCATCAACATGCACGGAGTGACAATCTAAATCAATAAAAGACAAATAAGCAATAAACACGATTAAGTGGTAACTATGATTGTGAGACAAAGTGTACCAAAGAATTGATAAAGAAGCAAAGACAGGCTCGCTATTTTGCTGAAATCATCATTCTTATAATATTATGTTATTAAAACAATAGAGAATGAACATTAAAGATTTGCTAATTATATTAGAGGATATCTTATTTCTGATGGAGAGGCTTAAATCTAGACCGTTATAATTTTGACCCATTAAAAGAAGTGTAGATATTTTAGTCTATGTGGACAAATGTGGTGTGTTATTCGCCTATCACTTTAATAATAAAATACTCCTTCTGTAAATAAATATGAGATGTTTTAGACTACTAAATTAGTGACCTAAGACGTCTTACATTTCTTTACAGAGAGGGAGTAGAATAGAATGGATAATTTGCTAATTAGATGAGAGAAAATTTGGTGCCCAAAAATGATACACCTACGTATAGATCTTACGTACCCCTATGTAATTTCCTTCTCCATAATTCAATTACCCCCACGCCTCTTGATATTCAGGGTGCGTTCCGCGCCCCCACTAATGACCAATTAGAAACTGCCAAACCAGAACGTAAACCCCCTCTCCACCTAAAGCATGTAGGTGTAGCTAAGTTCTTTGGTGCCCGGCCCCGGGGATGTCGTGTTAATGAGATATAAATGTTGTTGTTTAGATTAACAAGTGCACATCAATGTACTTTCGTTTTCTGTCCGCTTGCAGGACACTTGGACGGTGACGGGTGGTTCAGTTCGAACTGCTCGGGACTCCAGCTTTGTACGATAAATCTGTCGCTATTCTGGGCCAGTGTGGTTCCCACCATGTTTGCGCGGTTAAATTAAACAAATACACAGCCATGTACATTTGATGTCTGTTCACCGATTCGGGCAGTTGGGTGGTGGCGGATGGTGCAATTTGAACTATTCAGGGCTACACGATAACCTTGTCGCTACCGTGGGCCGTGTGGTTCCCATCATGTTTGTGCACTTAGGCAACTGCGCAGCCATGTACTTTAGCCGCCTTCACCCTGAAGGCAGTTGGGGCGGTGGCGGATGGTGCAGTTCAAACTGTTTGGGGCGATAGGTTTGTATAATAAATGTATCGCTGCCTGGACCCATCTGGTTCCCATCATCTTTACGTGACTACGCAGCCATGTACTTTCACGGCCTTCATCCGGTTGATCTTCCCATCCACCTTGTCATGTATCTTCCTGAAATGTAATCATTATATTGTAATAAAATGATATTTATTCCGATGAAATGAAATGCCCAATCGAGATTAACCTTTTTAAATGGCTCAAATTTGTGTTGGTTGATTCCCACCATGTGTAGTACAAGTGACGGCACAAACAAGGTGTGCAGGACCAAGATGGCAAAGAATTCACCGTGGTTGTGTTTTTCATTTTTATTTCCTTCCGGAGTTTTCTTGGAAGTTTTGGACATTTTTTGTAGTTTATGGCTACCGTAGCTGTGCATGCTATATGCAGGGGCCGTGGAGCTACAGCACTCAGCCCCGGGCTGCTTCAATGCAATGTAGCTACAGCACGCTATAGTAGACACAGACCGCCCGGCCACAACGGGCTGCTGTCGACACAGCCCGGCCATAACGGCGACACAGCCAAAACCTTCACGGCGGTGCATACCCCCGCCCCCTCCCGTGTCCCAGCAAAGCAATCGCAGCCAAGGCGTACCCAGCTTGTTGCCAAATTTCCCACTTGGCGCGCGTCAACATGGTGGGAACCACACGTGCCAGAGCAGCGACAAGAGTATTACAAACATGGAGCCCCCAACAATTTAAACTACACCATCCGCCACGCCCCCAACGTACGTACGTGACTGCTTAGAGCAAGTATAATAAACTTATATAAGCGGACTATAAGAGTTAAAATATTATATTTCTATTCACATGAAGAGGTGAGGAGAGGAGCCGGCTATAGAATATGAGTTAGTTACAACACGTGCTTATATGCACTATATGAGAATGGAAAGTGAGCCATGTATTAATAAAGAAGCACATCTTTATATCTAACTATTGTACCTGTCGACATGACAACATCATGTTGGCATCAGCTGGCTGTAATATTTTTAGTTGCATAAAGATAAACATGATGGGAACCACACGGGCCAGGCAGGCATATGTCTTGTACAAACCTGGAGCCAAAAAACAGTTTGAGCTGCACCATCTGCCACCGCCCCAACCGCCTACAGGGTGAAGGCGGCTAAAGTACATGGCTGTGTAGTTGTTTACGTGTGTAAACATGATGGGAACCACACGGCCCCAGAGCATCGACAAGTTTATTGGCCCTGTTTGGTTTCACGAGTTAGAGTTAGTTTGTGTTAGTTTGGACTCAACTAACCCAAAAATATCCAAACAAAAGGGTTAGTTTGGGTTAGATGCATCTAACCCACCTAAAAAATCTAACCCGGCTGGAAATAGGGTTCAAAGTAGCCAAATGATTGAGAAAGAGCATTTATTGTCAATCTAACCCTGTCATCCAAATACCTTTTTGTTAGAGTTAGTTTAGGGTTAGAATCTAAGGGCCCGTTCGGATCTCATCTGGCTTCATGAAATAGCCAGCTTCCTGAGAAGCCAGCCGCCGCCAGCTTCTGACCGGATTCTAATGCGTTCGCCCCACCACCAGCTCCTCCTCTTCGTCGTCATGGGCTGGCAGCCCAGGAAGCGAGTTTGTGGCCCAGTTTGGTTGCTCGTAACGAGGAAAACTGTTTGAGCGAAAGAAAACGGTTCGCACTGAGGCACTTCGGAAGGGCATTTTCCAGTAATTACCAGCAACTTCTCCTCCTCCTTTACGTGAAGCTACACTTCCGCTGCTCCACAGATTTACACTGCATGCCGCTCGGTCTCCTGGAGCGGGATTGTCGGAGGTGAACCGTTCGGGTCGCTTCTCGCTGGCTTTTCGGGAAGCTGGATCGTGGATGAGATCCGAACGGGCCCTAACTCTAACCTCTAACTGAGTTAGAGTATCCAAAGAGGGCCATTGTATCGCCCCGAACAATTTAAACTGCACCATCTGTCACCGCCCAACTGTCTCTGGTAGAGAAGGATTATGCAACGGTCACGGCAGGATTCCTTGCAGTCCGGCCGACACATGACGTCTTGCATCCTCTCCTGTAGGCTCGTCACCAGGTGAGCACCACCGTGCACATGAATCCTCGAGAACACGGACAAGAGTAATCTACTTCATCCATTTCTTAATATAAGAGCGTTTGTGACACTACTGCTATGGAACAAAGGGAGTAGCTCCTAAGCTGGAACGTGTGCAAAGAATATTCCTTGGCACCTCAGCCGTTACCTGCCGCAAACCCTTTAGTCTCGGTTGGTATCACCAACTGGGACTAGAGGTCCTATGTGAACCGGGACTAATCCTGGCCATGCCTCTCGTCCGTTCCTAAGTGTTGGAATTTGGACTAATGCTCACATTAGTTCCGGACCCAAACTCGACACTACCAGAATAACTGGCGATGCCGACGGCCGAACCTATGCCGACGGGCCCCATCGGCATAGATTGGCCTATCCCGAAGGCCCAGCCCAGGCCGTCGGCATAGAAAAGCCGTCAGCGTATATCAATCTATGCCGACGGCCCCCGTCGGCAAAGCTCACCTGTCGGCGTCGATAGAAATATGCCTACGGTGGCCGTCGGCATAGAGAAGGCCGTCGGCATAGCTCGTGGGCCCGGCTACCCGGACGGAGACGGCCTTTTGACGGCGTCAATCTACGCCGACGGGCTAACGGCGGCCGTCGGCATAGACGCCACGTCATCGATCCGCGTCGCCCGCCACGTCATCGATCCGCGTCGCTCGCCTGTCCGTGGGGTGGCAAATCTATGCCGACGGCCCTGGCCGTCGGCATAGGTCTGGCCCATGGATGTTGCCACATCACCGATCCGCGCCCTTAGGCACGTCATCGAACCGTGGCCATGTGCGCAGGTATGCCGACGGCCTTGCCGTCGGCATATCTGTATTTTTTTATTATTTTTTTTACTTATTTTTATTTACTTTTTCCTTTTTTTCACAACATAAATGTGCCTTGTCTAACACAAAAAAAACATACCCAGATGGTATATCGATTGCCCCCCTCACGGACGTTGCTGCCGCCGCGCCGTGCCCCACAGCGACGCCGGAGATGGGGGGCACACCCCGGAGCTGCGTGCCGGGTGCCTGCGCTAGCCACCACGCTTTCACAACCGTAGGAGGGCCCAAAGCAACACCTAGCGGTATTGCTACCCCCCAGGTACACCCTCCCATCTAACCGGGCCCTCATACATGCGGGGCGGTGTGGTGCCATGTCTGAAGAGGCGGGACGGGGGCCCTGGGGGATAGCAATACCACCGGAGCGTCGCACCGGGCCCTCATACATGAGGGGTGGTGTGGTGCCATGTCCAAATTAGAGGCGGCACGCGTCTCCGGGTTGTGCCCCCGCTCACGGACGGCGCCGCCGCCGGCACCTGAAGGGGGGAAACGGACGCGTCGGGTCTACACGGAGGGGATCTTACTGTGGGTTTGGCCCGGATGTTGCTCTAAAGTGTTCGTATGGGCTGACCTAACACGACCGGGTGGATAGTTCCACTGGTCAAAACCCGTCCGTGCAAAGTCAAAGGGCTAGATCCCGTGGTCAAACGCTACAGGGTTAGGCGGGACGGGGGCCGTGGGTGGGTAGCAATGCCACCCGAGCGTCGCACCGGGCCCTCATACATGCGGGGTGGTGTGCTGGCATGTCCGAAGAGGCGGCACGCGTCTCCGGGGTGTGCCCCCTCACACGGACGGCGCCGCCGCCGGCACCTGAAGGGGGGAAACGGACGCGTCGGGTCTACAGGGACGGGATCTTACTGTGGGTTTGGCCCGGATGTTGCTCTAAAGTGTTCGTATGGGCTGACCTAACACGACCGGGTGGATAGTTCCACTGGTCAAAACGCGTCCGTGCAAAGTCAAAGGGCTAGACCCCGTGGTCAAACGCTACAGGGTTAGGCGGGACGGGGGCCGTGGGTGGGTAGCAATGCCACCCGAGCGTCGCACCGGGCCCTCATACATGCGGGGTGGTGTGGTGCCATGTCCAAATTAGAGGCGGCACGCGTCTCCGGGTTGTGCCCCCGCTCACGGACGGCGCCGCCGCCGGCACCTGAAGGGGGGAAACGGATGCGTCGGGTCTACACGGAGGGGATCTTACTGTGGGTTTGGCCCGGATGTTGCTCTAAAGTGTTCGTATGGGCTGACCTAACACGACCGGGTGGATAGTTTCACTGGTCAAAACCCGTCCGTGCAAAGTCAAAGGGCTAGATCCTGTGGTCAAACGCTACAGGGTTAGGCGGGACGGGGGCCGTGGGGGGGGGTAGCAATGCCACCCGAGTGTCGCACCGGGCCCTCATACATGCGGGGTGGTGTGCTGGCATGTCCGAAGAGGCGGCACGCATCTCCGGGGTGTGCCCACGCACACGGACGGCGCAGCCGCCGGCACCTGAAGGGGGAAACGGACGCGTCGGGTCTACACGGAGGGGATCTTACTGTGGGTTTGGCCCGGATGTTGCTCTAAAGTGTTCGTATGGGCTGACCTAACACGACCGGGTGGATAGTTCCACTGGTCAAAACCCGTCCGTGCAAAGTCAAAGGGTTAGATCCCGTGGTCAAACGCTACAGGGTTAGGCGGGACGGGGGCCGTGGGTGGGTAGCAATGCCACCCGAGCGTCGCACCGGGCCCTCATACATGCGGGGTGGTGTGCTGGCATGTCCGGAGAGGCGGCACGCGTCTCTGGGGTGTGCCCCCGCACACGGACGGCGCAGCCGCCGGCACCTGAAGGGGAAAACGGACGCGTCGGGTCTACACGGAGGGGATCTTACTGTGGGTTTGGCCCGGATGTTGCTCTAAAGTGTTCGTATGGGCTGACCTAACATGACCGGGTGGATAGTTCCACTGGTCAAAACCCGTCCGTGCAAAGTCAAAGGGCTAGATCCCGTGGTCAAACGCTACAGGGTTAGGCGGGACGGGGGCCCTGGGGGGGGGGGGTAGGCCCTCATACATGCGGTGTGGTGTGCTGGCATGTCCGAAGAGGCGGCACGCGTCTCCGGGGTGTGCCCCCTCACACGGACGGCGCCGCCGCCGGCACCTGAAGGGGGGAAACGGACGCGTCGGGTTTACAGGGAGGGGATCTTACTGTGGGTTTGGCCCGGATGTTGCTCTAAAGTGTTCGTATGGGCTGACCTAACATGACCGGGTGGATAGTTCCACTAGTAGCTATGGGCTAGGCTATGACAACCTGGTGAAAAGGTCCACCGGTCAAACCCCGTGCGGTGAAAGTCAAAGGGCTAGACCCGGCGGTCGTCTATGTCAGGGTTAGACGGGACGGTGTACCTGGGGGGTAGCAATGCTGCGAGGTGTCGCAGTGGGCCCTCCTACGGTTGTGGAAGCGTAGTAAAAAAATACCGGAGCTCACAAATATGCCATAATAAAAAAATAAAAAAATATGCCGTAATAGAAAAATATGCAAAGTACCTATCCACAGCCACACGTGGCATGTCCATCTATGCCGACGGCTAAGCCGTCGGCATAGGCTGACCTTATCCACAGCCACACCCACCCCTCCACTCATTCTTCCTCCCCCGCACCGTCTCCCCCCGCCCGACCCCGATCCCCACCCGCGCCGCCGCCGCCCTATCCTGACCCTCGCCGCGCCCCACCCTCGCTGCCGCCGCCCTGTCTCGACCCTCACCGCCCCACCCCATCCCCTCCCCCAACTCCGCACTGCCCCGCCCCCGCCCATCCATCCCACGCCGCCACCCGCCCCCCCTCCCCCACCGCCGTCGCACGGCCCACTGCCCGCGCCGCCCCCATCCCCTCCCCCACCGCCACCGCACTGCCCCAAGACCGCCGTCGACGCCGTCAGGCCGGCCCGTCCCCGTCCTCGGCCGCCCATCCCCGGCGGCCCATCCTCGGCTACGGTCGCCCCGTCCCCGACTGCGTCGGCGGCCGACGCCATTGCCCCTCCCGTCGCCGCCCTTCTCCACCCCGACCTCGTCGCCACCCCACCTCTGCTTTGCCGGTGAGCCCCCTGCTGCTGCTTTGCTGCTACCGCTGGCGCTTGCTGCTTGCTGCCACCGCTGCTGCTGCTGCTTGCTGCCGCTGGTTGCCGCTTCCTACTGCTGCCGCTGGTTGCTGCTTCCTGCTGCTGCCGCTGCTTGCTACTTGCTGCTGCTACATTATGTTAGTTAGTTCAGGGTTTAGATGGATAGATTAGTTAGATATATAAATAGTTAGATAGATGGATTGTAAGATATAAAAATTTTGTTGATAGGTTAGTTGAGAAAAAAATTGTTGTTGATATATAGATGGATAGATGAGTGGATACTACATCATGATATATAGATGGATAGATGATGATGATGAATATGTGACGAATAGATGATGAGTCCCTATAGTATTTTTGCCTACATGATGCAAAAATAAATGAATGCATGTTTAAATGTTTTAAATATGCTCTATGAGTTGTGATGTTCTAATTTTTTGTCGCGATGGAATTTGCAGGCTTTGTGGTGTTGCATTTCATTAAAGTGACCATCGTCCGACGCGTTGTTCCCTGAGCATCCCTCTGTTGTTCGACTCCTTCCCCTACAGCCGAAGGTTAGCTACAAGTCCATCTCCTCCATTTTTTGATGTCACTAGATTTCATTCTCAAGTCAACTGGCGTAACCTAGGCGTCTCCCGTCCGAAAGGGTTGCATCGATAAATATGCATTCAATTGCATATTTATCACCGCAGCTCTTTCGGATTGTCCAGCGTTTTCCACGGACAGCCCGAGGATGTGTAGATTGGGTATGTTCTCCATGTTCTACCCCGTTCCGAGACAGGATTTCGGCGGCGCCTCCCCATTGTTCTCCGGAGCACATTCTCTCGGCTATTTGCCGAGACATGTATCTGGAGAACAGCGGGGAGGTGCTGCCGAAATTTTGTCTCGGAACGGGGTAGAATGGAGAACGTACTCAATCTACACATCCTCGGGTGGGATTAGGACCCATCTTTACCTATTAGAGATGTAGGTGGATTAAACGCGGTAGAAACTGAAAATTTGATGCCATTAATTTAAGTGAATCCTTAATTATATTGTGTGGGTTGCAAAAAAGCAGAGGATGGCAGATAATCAGTGGATGTACAGTGGTTTTATCCGTCGGAATCGAGTAACATCAGAGTGGATCGCGAAAACCGATGTGTATTTGAAGGAGATATTTCGTCGTCCAATGAGAATTATCCCACCATGCCCCTGTGCGAGATGTGCCAGACGTCACCGTAGAAATCAGACGGACATGAGTGAGCACCTTCGCACGCACGGATATATGCCAAACTTTGACATGCCGCCGATAAACATAGCCGAGCAGGACCGTGGTAGAGAGGAGGTGATGCGACAACGCATCGATGGATATGAGGACGACGGGGTCAGGGACATGCTAGATGATGTCATTCTTGCAGAAACGGCAAATGCGACACCTTCAGAGAATGAACCGGAGGAGCCGGAGGCAACCGCAAAGGCCTTCTTGGAGGTCTTGGCCTCGTCGAAGAAACCTCTTTATGCGGGTGCGAAAATATCTCAGCTGGATGACATCTCGCAACTGATTGCAGTGAAGGCTGAGTACGGCTGTAGCCAGAAATGCTTCGAAGCATTCCTGGGAGTATGGGCTAACAGCCTCCCTGAGGGTCATGAACTGCCGAAAAGCATGTACGATACAAAGAAAATCATGAAGGCACTCTCTATGGATTATGAGAAAATAGATGTTTGCCCGAAGAATTGCCTTTTGTTTAGGCACGAGTATGCGGATGACAAGTACTGTAGGAAGTGCGGTTCGTCTCGGTACATTGAGGTGGTCGGTGAGGATGGTGAGAAAAAGCAGCTAACCATCCCCGTTAAGGTTCTTCGTTATCTTGATTTTATAAAAAGACTCCAGCGCCTTTTCATCACGAAGGAGTCTGCCAAAATGATGAAGTGGCACAAGGAAGGTATAAGGTACAATCCAAAAAAAATCATACATCCATCGGGAGGGGAAGCATGGAAGTCATTCGATGAAGAATACCCCGAGGAAGCAGCCGAGGCTGGGAATGTCAGAATAGCCATATCAGGTGATGGGTTGAATCCATATGGTATGTTGTCCAATCCATACAGCTGCTGGCCTGTGTTTGTAATTCCGCTCAATCTTCCTCCTGGTGCCCTAATGCAACGGAAGACCATGTTCTTGTCGCTCATCATTCCGGGTCCTGACTACTCGGGGAAGCAATTGGGTGTGTTTATGCAGCCGCTTGTGGATGCTTTGCACCATTCTTGGTACTTTCCGAGGTTGACATACGACCGTTTCTTGATGAAAGTTTGGTTGCACTATTGCATGCATGACTTTCCCGGCTATGCTCTATTCTGCGGATGGTGTACAAGTGGTAAGATGCCATGCCCAGTGTGCATGCAGGCTCTGCGAATGATTTGGCTGAGTAAGGGTGGCAAGTATGTAGCCTTTGACCTGCATCGACAGTTCCTCCCTCCAGACCATCCAGATAGGGAAGACAAGAAGAACTTCACGAAAGGCCGGGTTGTTCATGAAGTAACCGAGGTTCCAACATTTTCGGGGGCAGATGTTCTTGCTCAGCTAAAAGCTCTCAAGCCTAAAGTCAAAGGCAAAGCCAAAGCCAAAGCCAAAGGCTTCGAGGGATATGGTGAGACGCACAACTGGACGCACATTACCCCCTTCTCGCAGCTTCCCTGTTTCAAGGACCTCAAACTTCCTTACAATATTGATGTGATGCACACCGAAAAGAATGTGGTAGAGTCACTTTTCCACACGATCCTCAACATTCCTGATAAGACAAAGGATAACGTAAAAGCTAGAGCCGATCAACAGAGAATTTGTGATAGACCACGCCTGAACATGAAGCCTCCCACAGGTGGTCGAAAAAACTGGTTCAAGCCAGATGCTGACTTTGTCCTTAAACCGCCAGAAAAAAAAGAAGTACTTATCTGGCTGAAACAAATTTTGAAGTTCACCGATGGTTATTCATCGAATATAAGTAAGGGAGTCAATCTTTCAACGGGCAAAGTGACCGGCCTGAAGAGTCATGACTACCATGTATGGATTGAGCGGATAATGTCAGTGATGGTTCGAGGCTATGTCCCCGAGCATGTCTGGCGAGTGCTTGCCGAGCTTAGCCATTTCTTCCGCACGCTCTGTGCTAAAGAAGTAAGTAAAGAGGTGATTGAAAAATTGCATAAGAAGGCACCGGAGTTGATAGTCAAGCTAGAGAAGATCTTTCCGCCAGGCTTCTTTACTCCGATGACACATCTCATTCTGCACCTCGCGAACGAGGTATTGTTGGGGGGCCCTGTGCAAAATCGCTGGCAGTACGGCCCTGAGAGGCAGAACAAGCATCTCCGACGGAAATGTGGAAACAAAGCTAAGATTGAAGCTTCCATAGCTGAGGCAGTTATCCTAGAGGAGGTGTCAGACCTCAGGACATCATACTATCCAGACCACGTTCCCCATCTGCATAACAAGGTGCCTCGATACAATATAGAAGAGCCCAAGTATCAACCCAGGCTCGATCTATTCAATGCGCAAGGTGGGAGGGCTGGGGCCTCGAAATCTTATAACATGCCACGACAAGAGTGGGAGGACCTCATGTTCTATATCTTGCACAACATCAAGGAAGTTGAGGAAGTGTGGATGAGGTAATACCACTACACCATTCCTTTATGTCTTCCACATCATCATGTTTCATGTTCACTTAGTCCCGGTCTAACACCGCTTATCTTTTTTTAGTGATTTTGTTCAAGAGGAATGGACGGGAGTGAATCCTCCTACTGAGGTGGAGGCACTTACTCTTCTCCGTCATGGAAACCCTGGACGTAAAAATTTTGTTGCTTGGTTCATGGAGAAAGTAATTTTCCACACTCCCCTATTAAATACATACTTCAACATTTATTAGTTAACCGAACTAATGCACGCAACAATTTCCATTATACTTGTAGGGAAAAGATCTGAACATATCTATGGATGATGAATTGAGATGGGTTTCCATGGGTTTTGACCCTGCCGTCATGACATGTAAAAAGTATGATGTGAATGGGTATCTCTTCCATACAGAGGAGCACCAAAACAGCCGCCCCGATCCCAAAACTATAAATACTGGAGTGTACACCCCCGGTCAAAATTCAGTAGACTACTACGGAAGGGTACAAAATATATACGAGGTTAAATTCCGCCAGGGGCGTGAGACCCTAAGTCTGCCTGTGTTCAAATGCCGATGGTTCGATCCGCGGGAGGGGGTAAAACATACGCCTTCCATTGGTTTGGTCGAAGTTAAACCATCAACCGTCTATGCCGGAGCCAATCTCTTCATTGCGGCTACCCAAGCTACACAAGTATATTTTCTGCCTTACCCATGCCAGAAAGTGTATCTAAAGGGTTGGGAAGTTGTGTTCAAGGTGTCGCCACATGGTAAGCTACCAGACCCGAATGAAGACGATTACTACAACATTAACCCCATGACATACGAGGGAGTGTTCTATCAAGAGCAACCTGATGATGATGATGTGGTTAGAAACGATGACGCTAGACCATTGGGTGATGATGATGTGGACCCAAACTTCCACGATGCACGGATGATGGTGAGACCATCGTCAATGAAAATGACATACTTATGCTAGAAAAGTTAAACGAAGACGCTGACGACGAGGAAGAGCCTCCACCTCCGTCGGACAACGAAGATGATATGATTGATAGTGATGATGAGACGGACCGAGAAAGAGGTTACAACAGTGATGATTCATATGGGTTCTAGCAGATGTACGTTTCAAGTATTTTTTCTATAGTTTAGGAATATGCCTTTTTATGCATTTTTATTAATGTGTTTATTATCATGCCTTTTCCTTCATTTCATTAATTTACTAATTGCTTTTTCTCTTTTCAATGCAGGTTCGTGGAACATGGGCAAGGGGAAGGCCGACGGCATGGGTTTCCTACGCAAGGTCGTCGGCCTGCCTAGTCGGAGTGGTCGAGCACGTAATCCTCCCCCTCGGCTACTTGACGATGACTCCTCACAGGGAGGTCGAGGGAGAGGTGCCCCTAGAGGAGGAGGGGGCGGGGGGAGAGCCTCTAGAGGACGAGGTGCTGGGGGGAGAGCCACTACAGGGGGTCGCGGCCAGAAAGAGCGCACCCTCACCGACTTAGGGGTGTTGTCTTCGAGGCCCTCCTCTAGTGAGGTACCCTCCTCTAGTGAGGCAGGCGAGGAGGAGGAGGAGGAGGAGGTGGAGGAGGAGGCGGGCGAGGAGGAGGAGGAGGAGGAGGAGGTTGGGGAGGGGGAGGCAGGCGAGGAGGAGGGTGGTGGCGGGGATGATGGTGGTGACGGGAAGGGGGTTGACACGAAGGGGTGGCTGCGTGGCAACGCAAAGCTACCAAAGCAGGTTCCTGCTACTGAGGAGCAGAAGTGGCTCATTGAGCCCACGGGAAAAGAGTAAGTGGTTCATTATGTTGCTTGTCACATGCTTATTCCGGTTGTTATTTATTTTTCTTGTGACATGCTAATAGTTCATTCTTTTACAGCAACTGGATATACTCTAAAGGGGTCCGTATTCCCAACGGCCTCATCACCGTCTTGCTGAAGTTATATTGGCCGGGGTTGTACTGTCCTGATCCAGTCAGGCAGCCGGACCGTCGGGTTTTGGCCACGAGCTGGGACCACTGGGAAGCGGCCCGTCACGCGGACCATGAGACCCATGCCAAGGCCGTGATCACTACTTTCTGGGTGAGTTCTCTTCAGAAGCACAAGTCCATTCTAGTTTCATGAATGATTTAACTCATGGCTTCTCCCATTCTTGTTTCATGCATGATTGTAGAAATTCTATCGAGTTCTTCCGGAGCACAGGGCTAGAGCGGACCAGATTGTGCTGCACCAATGCAAGAAGAAGGCCCGCCAGATGCAGTACGAGGTGCTCTATGTGGCCATCTCCACATACTACCACGACTATCTTGGTGTGAAGATGACCAAGGAAGAAGCGCGGAGGATGGGCATTACCTTGGAGAGGCCCGGGTTCTTGGCGGTAAGTATAAAAGATTTTTCATTATGCTTTCATATATTATGCTTTCATTATGCTTTCATTACCTTGTGGTACATTATGCTTTATGCTTTATGCTTCCATAACAGCAATTTGGACACACCTACATGCCATTATGCTTTTATTATGTAGGTGTGTCCAAATTGGTGTTATGGAAAAGACGAGTCCTGGGCGGCACTGGTGGATCTTTGGTGTGATGAGGCTGGAGCCTGGGTGGCTATGAGAACCAAAAATAAGGCTAATCGAGGGACGGAGGGAGTACATGCTCAGGGAAACCGAAACCACTATCTCCACAAGGAAGTTAATGTATGACTAACCACATTAAACATTCTTCTTCTTCTATTTACCATCACTTTCTTATGTATGACTAACCTCTGTTTACTGGTGCAGGAGGAGAAACTGAAGCGGCCGCTCTCACACATGCAGGCGTGGGAGATCACCCATATGCGGAAGGACCCCAAGCCTGGCGAGCCCAAGTACTACGGCAAGAAGACCGCAGAGAGGAAGAAGTCCTACTCCGAAGCGTATCTGGAGTTACATCCTGACACACCTAACCCCATTGCGGCGCCTCTAGACGACATGGCGGTGGTGAGGATGGGGCCCAAGGAGCACGGTCGGGAGGCGGTTCTCGATGCTGTGATCACTCCTAGTATCTCCTACACACAACTTCGTCGGATCGACCCGAGCCTGAGCCAGCGCACGAGCCAGCCAGTGACTAGTACACAGTACCTCTTTCAGGAGCAACAATTTGTAAGTATTTTCCCTCTTATCTTCATTTCTCACTTCATTTTTCGCATTTAGTAGTTTTATGAGTTCCATCATGTCATACCGTAGGCCTACATGGAGTACACACGCCAGGAGACCATGGCGTGGCATCAGAGGCTTTATGAACACCAAGTGCAGAGGGATAGCCAGATGCAGCAGGCTTTTCAGGATATGGCGGCCGGCAGGTGTCCTCAGTTCCCTCCAGCACAACCAGTGCTGATGAGCTTTGAGGAGTTTGTGGCACAGACCGCTGGCCCCTCGCCAGTTAGTTCATCCCCAATCTATTCACCCAAAGCATGTCATGCCTTTCAACACAGTCATATATCCCGTGCATATGTCTTTTCAACATCCAGGGAACAGGTGGATCTACCGTTGGCGGTGGTCTTCGCAGCACTCCGGAGACACGGAGCCCGACCACTCCGATCCACGGAGGCGGAGGCGGAGGAGGAGGCGGTCTTGTCGGTAGCGCTGCCGCTAGCAGTGACGACCTGGGCTTCGGCGGTCTTGGCGCTGACGACCTCCGTGGTGCTCGACGTCCTGGCCCTTAAGCCTTTGGGTCACATTGTGGCGGTCTTGGTGGTGATGATACTTATATGCTTGTGATGTTTCTTATTGTTGATTGTGAGATTCTTATGCTTGGTGGTGATGATACTTATATGTTTATGCTTTGCGATGCTTCTTATGATGTGTGACGATGAATTTGTTCTGTGATGCTGCTGGGCCAACTGTTATGTGATGCATATATTTGTTGTGTGCTGTATATATTCAAATGAATTGAGCTGAAACAAAATAGAAAAAAGAAAAAAAAACAGACAGAAACTATGCCGACGGCTAGGCCGTCCGCATAGAGCTGCCGTGAGCTCCCAGTGGCTGCCACGTGGCAGGTCTATGCCGATGGCTTAGCCGTCGGCATAGGCCTGCTCCAGGAGCTCCCAGTGGCTGCCACGTGGCAGGTCTATGCCGACGGTCTAGCCGTCGTCATAGTTTCAACCTAAGCCGACAGCTATGCCGACGGCCAGACCGTCGGCACAGACCTGCCACGTGGCGAGCAAGCATTGGTCAGCACTTGACGGCGGCCGCCGTTAGGCGATAACGTTGCCGATGGCCGGGGCCGTCGGCATAGATGTACGGACGCCGTCGGGATAGGTCCTATGCCGACGGCCTTTCTATGCCGACGGCATTCCTGGCTACGCCGACGGATATGTTGCCGACGGCCCTATGCCGACGGGTGCCGTCGGCATAGGCCTGTCCCGACGGCCTTTCAGGGCTATGCCGACGGCCCTGGCCGTCGGCATAGGGTGCGATTCCGGTAGTGCGACCGAAACTAGTGCTCCGGCAAAAAGATAGGTTTTCTACTAGTGTTTGTTCAGTTAGATCTTATAGTTGCTTGTGTTGCCTTGGGTTTGTGCGCTGTCCTGTTTGCACCTTGTATCTGCCATCTGAGGTTGTTCTACCTCGGTTGGTTTGTTTATTTTGGTTTCATGTTGTATGTAAGTTTTTTTTTTGAACCGCAAATATTTCATGTAAGTGGTTGATGGCTTTCTTAATTTAAAGGGGGCTAGGTTTGAGCCTTTTCTCTGGCACGGCCAATATCTTTTCTATAAAAATACAAACCTGTGTAATAATAAGAAGTTTATACAAATTAGAATTTGCTGCTGGTTATTTTCGTACAGCATGCAAATCTTGATATTATTTTTTGAAACATTTTGTGATCGTAAAGAACATCCAAATCTGCATACATGATATCTTGGATATTTTTTTGTACTACTACGAAGTTTTGAAAAAAATCGCTCACCACCAGCACTGGTGCCCGGGAGCCATAAGGTGGGTTCGTACATGCAGCAAAGCATGGATTATTTTTTCTTTTTTGTGTGGAATTTTTTCTTTCTTGATGACAAATAACAAACATTATAAAAGTGTTGTCCGTCTCAACAACCATAATAGAAGTGTTCGAGCATTCCAAAAACACAATATTGCCACAAAAGCTAAAAGACAAATTTTATAGGATGGTAATAATTCGACCCGCAGTGTTCTATGACGCTTAGTGTTGGCCGACTAAAAGGCAACATGTATAACATTTAGGTGTCATGAGTTGAGATGGATGTGTGGCCACACAAGGACCGAGTCCGGAATGATGATATACGAAATAGAGTTGGAGTAGCACCGATTGAAGTGAAGCATGTCCAACATCGTGTGAGATGGTTTGGACATATTCAACGCAAGCCTTCAGAAACTGCAACGCATAGCGGGCGGCTAAAGCAAGGTGATAATGCCAAGAGAGGTCGTGGTATACCGAACCTGGCATGGGAGGAGTCTGTAAAGAGAGATTTGAAGGATTGGAGTATCACCAAAGAACTAAGGGCATCTACAAGGCGGACCCGTAAACCTCCCGCAACCATTCGGATCGCGCTGTCCGTACCGCGGAAGCCATCCAACGCCAACTTATATCGATCCGTAGAGCGGTCCGGACGCGATTTCTCCCGCAAACCGGAGTCAAACGTGGGGGGAGGTTTGCGGGAGTCCAGACCGATCCAAAGCCCATTTACTAACTGCCTTGGCCCACCAAAAAACCCTCTCCACTCCCGTACGCGCTCCCGCCCGGTGCCAGCTACCTACATTCATGCCGCTGTAGAGCGTGCCGCTCAACATTGAAGGAAGCTCAGGGCGGACGCGATCTATGACTGCCTCCGCCATTGAAGCGGCGCGTCGGCCGAGAGCACCGCCTGGGACGCGTCTCCGGTGTCCGCGTCTATTTAGTGATGGAGACGCGTGACTGGACGGGACGGGACGGATATCTACCGCGCCCGTTCAATGCCGTTGTCCGTCCGTCTGCCGCCATTAAGCAGGCTCGCCGGCCGAGAAACCCAGTCCGGCGCCGCGCATTGACGCACCCGGGCGCCTGGCCTCAATGGAATCCGCTATATCAAAGCGGTCACACCCAGCTAACTCCACACCACAACACCAGCCCCTTGCACTGCATCCATCATGACCGCCAACGGGAAAGTGATACGTCTCGTCGTATCTATAATTTTTGATTGTTCCATGCCAATATTATTCAACTTTCATATACTTTTTGGCAACTTTTTATACTATTTTTGGGACTAACATATTGATCCAGTGCCCAGTGCCAGTTCCGGTCTGTTGCATGTTTTTGGTTTCGCAGAATATCCATATCAAACGGAGTCCAAACGGGATAAAAACGGACGGAGATTTTTTTTGGAATATTTGGAAAGTCTGGAAGAAAGATCATCGTGAAACAGAGTCCGAGGTGGGCACGAGGTAGGGGGAGCGCCCTACCCCCCCCCCCCCCCCCCCCCCCCCCCCCCCCCCCCCCCCCCCCCCCCCCCCCCCCCCCGGGCGCGCCCCTGACCCTCGTGGCCCACCTGTAAGCCGGTTGATGCCCTTCTTCGGCCACAAGAAAGCTAATTTTTGGTAAAAAATCACAGCGAAGGTTTCAATCCAATCGGAGTTACGGATCTCCATATGTACCCGAAACGGTGAAAGGGCACCAGAACAGAACGCAGAAATAGAGAGATAGATCCAATCTCGGAGGGGCTCTCGCCCCTCCCACGCCATGGAGGCCAAGGACCAGAGGGGAAACCCTTATCCCATCTAGGGAGGAGGTCAAGGAAGAAGAAGACGAAGGGGCCCCCTCTCCCCTTCTCTTCCGGTGGCGCCGGAACACCGCCGTGGCCATCATCATCGCCGCAATCTTCACCAACAACTTCACCGCCATCATCACCAACTCTTCCCCCCTCTATGCAGCGGTGTAACCTCTCTCTTACCCGCTGTAAACTCTACCTTAACATGGTGCTCAATGCTATATATTATTTCCCAATGATGTGTGGCTATCCTATGATGTTTGAGTAGATCCGTTTTGTCCTATGGGCTATTTGATGATCAAGATTGGTTTAAGTTGCATGTTTTATTATTGGTGCTGTCCTATGGTGCTCTCCGTGTCGCGCAAGCGTGAGGGATTCCCACTGTAGGGTTTGCAATATGTTCATGATTTGCTTATGGTGGGTGGCGTGAGTGACAGAAGCACAGACCCGAGTAAGTAGGTTGTTTGCGTATGGGATAAAGAGGACTTGATGCTTTAATGCTATGGTTGGGTTTTACCTTAATGATCTTTAGTAGTTGCGGATGCTTGCTAGAGTTCCAATCATAAGTGCATATGATCCAAGTAGAGAAAGTATGTTAGCATATGCCTCTCCCTCAAATAAAATTGCAATAATGATTACCGGTCTAGTTATCGATTGCCTAGGGACAAATAACTTTCTTGTTGACAAAAACTCTCCACAAAAACTAACTTAGTTGTGTCTTCATCTAAACAGCCCCTAGTTTTATTTTCGTGCTCTTTATCTTCTTGCAAACCTATCCAAAAACACCTACAAAGTACTTCTAGTTTCATACTTGTTCTAGGTAAAGCGAACGTCAAGCGTGCGTAGAGTTGTGTCGGTGGTCGATAGAACTTTAGGGAATATTTGTTCTACCTTTAGCTCCTCGTTGGGTTCGACACTCTTACTTATCGAAAACTGTTGCGATCCCCTATACTTGTAGGCTATCAAGACCTTTTTCTGGCGCCGTTGCCGGGGAGTTATAGCGTGGGGTGAATATTCTCGTGTGTGCTTGTTTGCTTTATCACTAAGTAATTTTTATTTGATGTTCTTAGTTGTTTTCTATCTTTAATTATGGGTAGGAAACGCAAAATACCAAAAAAAATTGTTGTACCTACTGAACCAATGGTTGAAGAACCACTCAAAATCTATCACACTCCTAAAGCTTATTATTTAGATCATCTTCGATCCCTATGTGCTTGTGCTGAAACCCCAACTATCTTAGTTGAGGGCAAATCCTTAGATGAGCATGCTTGTTATGTGCGACACCAAATATCTGAAAAAGGGAAAATTATATTGAGTCAAATTCATCGTTTGCAATGCTATGCTTGAAATTCATGTGAAATATATGATGTTACTTGTTGTTCTGAAAACCCTAAGAAACACCTTCCCTACCGATGTGAGCTTATTGATAATGGAATCTTATCTTCCTATGCTAAAGGTGTTTATAGTTACTATGATATTCAACAAATTGAAGAATTTGTTGCTTTTAAGGGTGCTTATGAAATTGCTTCTTTGATTGAAACGTATGATGCTACTTTTCATAAATCTGAAAATTTTGCCATACTTAAATATTGCTATGATAATTATGCTTCTAATCCCTATGTTGAACCATATATTGAGGACTACTCCGCTGTCCAAGAAGAGACTAATATTTTGCAAGAATCTATGGAAGAAGAAATTGATGAAACTATGAGCTCATTGGATGAAAAAGATGATGAGGAGAGCGAAGAACAAAAGGAGGAAGAGCGGATTAGCTACCCATGCCCATCTTCTAATGAAAGTAACCCTCCAACTCATACATTGTTTAATTTCCCTTCGTGCTTACCGAAGGATGATTGCTATGATGACTATTATGACCCTGTTGATTTTTTTTGAAATATCCCTTTTTGATGATGCTTGCTATGCTTGTGGCTCAAGATGCCAATATGAATTATGCTTATGAAGATGAACTTGCTATAGTTCCTTATGTTAAACATGAAATTGTTTCTATTGCACCCACGCATGATAGTCCTATTATCTTTTTTAATTCTCCCAACTACACTATATCGGAGAAGTTTGCACTTATTAAGGATTATATTGATGGGTTGCCTTTTACCGTTGCACATGATGATTTTGATAAATATAATATGCATGTGCTTGCTGCTCCTACTTGCAATTATTATGAGAGAGGAATATCTCCACCTCTCTATGTTTCCAATACGATAAAATTGCAAGAAACTGTTTATACCTATGCATTGGCCTTTACTTTGTGAGCATGAATTGTTCTTTTATGACATGCCGATGCATAGGAAGAGAGTTAGACTTCGTCATTACATGATATATGTTACTTTGTGCTCACTACTAAATTACAAATCATTGCTAATTAAAATTGGCTTTGATATACCTTGGGATCCGGGTGGATTCATTACTTGAGCACTATATGCCTAGCTTAATGGCTTTAAAGAAAGCGCTGCCAGGGAGACAACCCGGAAGTTTTAGAGAGTCATTTATTTCTGTTGAGTGCTTTCTTATAGTTTAAAAACAACAAAAATAAAGAGGGGAACCCAAAACTTTCTCAAAAAGAAAAGCGAAAGTGAGAGAGACAAGCATTGTTGAAGTGGGACCTAGCCTTGAACTTTGTTCATGCTCACAGCAACTTTGTGAATCTTGATTACAGAAACTTTTCAACAAAAATAATTATCCCCTTGTACAATTCCATTGTATTATAAAAATAATGTGCCAAGGTTTGCCTTTAGGATGGTTACAATGCTTGTTGGTTTGTGCGGTGTAGGACAGAAACTTTGGCTGTAGTGCGCGAATTTAAATTTTTTACTGGAACGTCAAATGGTTCTGATTCTTTTTGCACTGTCTTTCTGTACAAATTGTTTATTTTTCCTAATTTTGGCAGAAATTTTCAAGTATCAGAAGTATGGTGAATGTTCAGATTGTTACAGACTGTTCTGTTTTAGACAGATTCTGTTTTTGATGCATAGTTTGCTTGTTTTGATGAAACTATCAATTTATATCAGTGGATTAAGCCATGAAAAAGTTATATTAAAGTAGACACAATGCAAAAACAAAATATGAATTGGTTTTCAAGAGCACTTAGAGTAGTGATTTGCTTTATTATACTAACGGCTCTTACCGAGTTTTCTGTTGAAGTTTTGTGTGGATGAAGTGTTCGATGATCGAGAAGGTCTCGATGTGAGAAGAAGGAAGAGAGGCAAGAGCTCAAGCTTGGGGATGCCCGAGGCACCCCAAGTAAATATTCAAGGAGACTCAAGCGTGTAAGCTTGGGGATGCCCCGGAAGGCATCCCCTCTTTCTTCAACAAATATCGGTATGTTTTCTGATTCGTTTCATTCATGTGATATGTGCAAATCTTGGAGCGTCTTTTCCATTTAGTTTTCACTTTTCTTTTATGCACCATGCTGGTATGAGATAGTCCTTGGTTGATTTATAGAATTCTCTATGCACTTCACTTATATCTTTTGAGTATGGCTTTATAGAATGCTTCATGTGCTTCACTTATATCTTTTGAAGTTTGGATTGCCTGTTTCTCTTTACATAGACAACCGCCATTTGTAGAATGCTCTTTTGCTTCACTTATATTTGTTAGAGCGTGGGCATATCTTTTGTAGAAAGAATTAAACTCTCGTGCTTCACTTATATCTATTTAGAGAGATGACAGGAACTGGTCATTCACATGGTTGGTCATAAAATCCTACATAAAACTTGTAGATCACTGAATATGATATGTTTGATTCCTTGCAATAGTTTTGCGATATAAAGATGGTGATATTAGAGTCATGCTAGTGGGTAGTTGTGGATCATAGAAATACTTGTGTTGAGGTTTGTGATTCCCGTACCATGCACGTATTGTGAACCGTTATGTAACGAAGTCGGGGCATGAGGTATTTGTTGATTGCCTTCCTTATGAGTGGCGGTCGGGGACGAGCGATGGTCTTTTCCTACCAATCTATTCCCATAGGGGCATGCGTAGTAGTACTTTGCTTCGAGGGCTAATAAACTTTTGCAATAAGTATATGAGTTCTTTATGACTAATGTGAGTCCATGGATTATACGCACTCTCACCCTTCCATCATTGCTAGCCTCTTCGGTACCGTGCATTGCCCTTTCTCACCTCGAGAGTTGGTG
The DNA here is from genome assembly GCF_003073215.2 of Triticum urartu. NCBI lineage: Eukaryota > Viridiplantae > Streptophyta > Magnoliopsida > Poales > Poaceae > Triticum > Triticum urartu. The sequence goes on from NC_053024.1 coordinate 579,482,462, forward strand.
CAAACTTCGCCGGTGCATCCAAACCCCGTGATACGATACGCTCTATCACACATAAACCTCCTTATATCTTCCTCAAAACAGCCACCATACCTACCTATTATGGCATTTCCATAGCCATTCCGAGATATATTGCCATGTAACTTCCATCATCATCATATACATGACTTGAGCATTTATTTTCATATTGCTCTGCATGATCGTAAGATAGCTAGCATGATGTTTTCATGGCTTGTCTGTTTTTTGATGTCATTGCTACGCTAGATCATTGCACATCCCGGTACACCGCCGGAGGCATTCATATAGAGTCATATCTTTGTTCTAGATATCGAGTTGTAATATTGAGTTGTAAGTAAATAAAAGTGTGATGATCATCATTATTAGAGCATTGCCCCAGTGAGGAAAGGATGATGGAGACTATGATTCGCCCATAAGTCGGATGAGACTCCGGACTTTACAAAAAATAAAAGAGGCCAAAGAAGCCCAAATAAAAAAAAGAGGCCAAAGAACCCCAACAAAAAAATAAAAAAATGAGAGAAAAAAAGAGAAGGGGCAATGTTACTATCTTTTTACCACACTTGTGCTTCAAAGTAGCACCATGTTCTTCATATAGAGAGTCTCTTGAGTTATCACTTTCATATACTAGTGGGAATTTTCATTATAGAACTTGGCTTGTATATTCCAACAATCGGCTTACTCAAATGCCCTAGGTCTTCATGAGCAAGCAAGTTGGATGCACACCCACTTAGTTTCAGTTTGAGCTTTCATACACTTATAGCTCTTAGTGCATCTGTTGCATGGCAATCCCTACTCACTCACATTGATATCTATTAATGGGCATCTCCATAGCCCGTTGATATGCCTAGTTGATGTGAGACTTTCCCCTTTTTTTGTCTTCTCCACATAACCCCCACCATCATATTCTATTCCACCTATAGTGTTATGTCCATGGCTCGTGCTCATGTATTGCGTGAAAGTTGAAAAGGTTTGAGAACGTCAAAAGTATGAAACAATTGCTTGGCTTGTCATCGGGGTTGTGCATGATTTGAATATTTTGTGTGGTGAAGATGGAGCATAGCCAGACTATATGATTTTGTAGGGATAACTTTCTTTGGCCATGTTATTTTGAAAAGACATGATTGCTTTATTAATAGGCTTGAAGTATTATTGTTTTTACGTCAAATGATAGACTATTGCTTTGAATCACTCGTGTCTTAATATTCATGCCATGATTAGACATATGATCAAGATTATGCTAGGTAGCATTCCACATCAAAAATTATCTTTTTTATCATTTACCTACTCGAGGATGAGCAGGAATTAAGCTTGGGGATGCTGATACGTCTCCGTCGTATCTATAATTTTTGATTGTTCCATGCCAATATTATTCAACTTTCATATACTTTTTGGCAACTTTTTATACTATTTTTGGGACTAACATATTGATCTAGTGCCCAGTGCCAGTTCCTGTCTGTTGCATATTTTTGGTTTCGTAGAATATCCATATCAAACAGAGTCCAAACGGGATAAAAACGGACGGAGATTTTTTTGGAATATTTGGAAAGTCTGGAAGAAAGATCATCGTGAAACGGAGTCCGAGGTGGGCACGAGGTAGGGGGGCGCGCCCTACCCCCCCCCCCAGGGCGCGCCCCTGACCCTCGTGGCCCACCTGTAAGGCGGTTGATGCCCTCCTTCGGCCTCAAGAAAGCTAATTTTTGGTAAAAAAAATCATGGCAAAGGTTTCAATCCAATCGGAGTTATGGATCTCCATATATACCCAAAACGGTGAAAGGGCACCAGAACAGAACACAAAAACAGAGAGAAACAGAGAGATAGATCCAATCTCGGAGGGGCTCTCACCCCTCCCATGCCATGGAGGCCAAGGACCAGAGGGGAAACCCTTCTCCCATCTAGGGAGGAGGTCAAGGAAGAAGAAGACGAAGGGGCCCCCTCTCCCCTTCTCTTACGGTTGCGCCGGAACGCCGCCGTGGCTATCATCATCACCACAATCTTCACCAACAATTTCACCGCCATCATCACCAACTCTTCCCTCCTCTATGCAGCGGTGTAACCTCTCTCTTACCCGCTGTAAACTCTACCTTAACATGGTGCTCAACGCTATATATTATTTCCCAATGATGTGTGGCTATCCTATGATGTTTGAGTAGATCCGTTTTGTCCTATGGGCTATTTGATGATCAAGATTGGTCTGAGTTGCATGTTTTATTATTGGTGCTGTTCTATGGTACTCTCCATGTCGCGCAAGCGTGAGGGATTACCGCTGTAGGGTTTGCAATATGTTCATGATTTGCTTATGGTGGGTGGCGTGAGTGACAAAAGCACAGACCCGAGTAAGTAGGTTGTTTGCGTATGGGATAAAGAGGACTTGATGCTTTAATGCTATGGTTGGGTTTTACCTTAATGATCTTTAGTAGTTGCGGATGCTTGCTAGAGTTCCAATCATAAGTGCATATGATCCAAGTATTGAAAGTATGTTAGCATATGCCTCTCCCTCAAATGAAATTGCAATAATGATTACCGGTCTAGTTATCGATGGCCTAGGGACAAATAACTTTCTTGTTGACAAAAACTCTCCACAAAAACTAACTTAGTTGTGTCTTCATCTAAACAGCCCCTAGTTTTATTTTGCTCTGTATCTTCTTGCAAACCTATCCAAAAACACCTACAAAGTACTTCTAGTTTCATAATTGTTCTAGGTAAAGCGAACCTCAAGCGTGCGTAGAGTTGTATCGGTGGTCGATAGAACTTTAGGGAATATTTGTTCTACCTTTAGCTCCTCGTTGGGTTCGACACTCTTACTTATCGAAAACTGTTGAAAAATTGTTTGAAATGTATGCGGCTAGTGTTGGATGTCGACCTCCCGCTTCCATCTCCGCGGACGAATGCGGGAAGTTTTTTGCGGGTTGCGTTGGAGGTGCACTAACTATGAATAGGGGTGTGTGAAAGCTTACTATCCATGGGTCAGAGCAGGGGCGGAGCTAGGCTAATGCAAGGGTATGCAATGCATACCCAATGTTTTTTGCAAAAAAAGTTTCAGTATTTTTTTACATGGTAATACGTGTCTCATTTATAAGATGAAATCAAGTTACAAGGCATGTACACATCGACCTTACAGACCTGAAAAGATAGGATAAGCCTATGCAAAAAACCAGCGCCTATCTCCCTCCTTCGACACCACCGAAGCGACCACCAAAGGGACGGAAGACAGATCACCTCTACACCCGAGCTCGACGCGGCTCCATCGCTGATCAACAGCTTTACGGACCTCCAAAGTCGTTTGCCAGAAGCAAAACCATTGTCGTTGAACGAATCAAACCCGGTCAACATGTCCCCGGACACGCCATCAAGCTCCAGAACTGACATCCCCGCACGACTACAACGTCGGAGGAAGAAATCAGAACTGTCAGCCTCCAACCACAAAACCAGCACATGATACACCATCTTCCAGCTGTGACATGCGCAAACAGCAGTCTGCGCGTACTCCTGGACGACCTCCTGGGCTCCACTCCGACGTTGGAGAAAACGTCGTCGCAACGACGAAGCCCCAGAACACAAGTCCACCACGGGGAAGATGCCGTCGCCACACCATCCACGCTTGAACACACTTCCATCCAGATCCCTCACGGACCACAGTGTAGAACACCACATCGGGGAAGAAACTGAAATACTTTTATTCATCCCAGATCTGAAGAAGGACGAGAAGACCAAGCTGCCGATCTACAGGACCGAACAACATACGTTGCCATCAACTCCGAGACGCCGCCGTGAAGGTCGCCGCCAGTGTGGGAGTGGTGTTGAGGCAGATTTATTTGCCCGGGCATCGCTCCCACCACCCCAACGACGCCTTAAGGAGACACTAGACAAACCCCGGCCACGACCGCTTCTGTTAATAGATATTTCAGTCCACTTATTTATTATCCACGTAGGTTCAGTTTTTTCTTTTTCTTTTTCCTTTTTTCCTCGTCCTTTTTTGAATTCTGTGAACGTTTTTCGAAATCCATGAATTCCTTTTCAATTTCGATGAACTTTTTTTTAGATCCGATTAACTTTTTTTTAAATCCGATGAACTTTTTTTCAAATCTAGTGAACTTTTTTCAGATTCGGTGAACTATTTTCAAAATATATGAACTATTTTCGAAATCAATGAACCTTTTTTCAAATCCGATGGAATATTTTAAAATTTGATGAACCTTTTTCCAAAACGATGAACTATTTCCAGATTCGATGAACTTTTTCTCAAAATCTATGAATTTTTTTCCAAAACAATGAACGTTTTTTCAAAATCAATGAATTTTTTTTGAAAATCGATGAACTTTTTTCAAATTCGTTGAACTATTTTCATTTTTGTGATTTTTTTCATTTAAATTCGTCAACCTTTTTTTAACCCTGAACTTTTTTTGTGAATGATTTTTTTAATTCCTGTTTTTTCAAAAAAGCATACACATATTTTTTGAACTGTCAACGGTCAACTAGTCACACCGTTCAACTGGTGAACATTGTTTCTCAAATTAGTGAACTTGTGCGCAATAGTATTTTAGAAATGCGCGTTGCTTTGGATCACTAGCACCCGAGTGATACGGTGGTAGTTAGTCTCTTCCGCTTTTTCTGTATGTTTTTGCCCTACAGTATTTTCGGTGCGTTACGTGTTCATGGGCCGGCCCAACAGGTCTCCTGTGAGCGCCAGTTTCGCTTCTGGGCGCTTAAGGCGCCGACTAGGACCTCCCCCTCAACCATGCGATTCCGCTGATACAACTGCCGCATTGTGAAATTTGGGCCTCGCCACGCCGCATGCCCACATCGGCCATTAGAAGGAACCACCGCATCAATTTTCCGCCGTCGCGGATCGCGTCGTCTCGCCGATCCTGCCCACGTCCTCCTTCCCAGTACGGCAACGGGGCGTGTGCAATTGCCCGTCGTCTGATTGTTTCGTCTGAGTGTTTATTAATTTTTATTTCTTCGAATTGTTGGTAAAGAATAGATGATTATCTTCATTGGTGGGACAGAGCTTCAAGTGCGATTGAACCTGAGCCCTGCTCCGGTGCTCCCCCTTAACCTAATTTTCGAGGGGTATTTCTGTCCCCGCGAGTTTGTTTTTTTCCTGGCCCGCTGTAGCCCAGATCCAAGGCCTGTCTAGCCCTGTACAACCCAGACCGTATACGTATAGTACCCTAGTCTGAAAAAAACATCACACGACCCCACGACCACGTAGGACCTGCCGGATCCAATCATTCACGCAGCTCCATCAATCTCGCGAGCATTCACGCAGCTCCATAATTCATGCAGTGGATCTCCGGCGGCGGCTATCTCGTCGCCGGCGATCTCGTCGGACAGCGGGCGCGGCAACGTCGTGAATCTCCAGCGCTCACAGGTACCGCATCCCGCATCCCCCCGCACCCCTCTAGTCTCGCTCGCGGCAACATCGAACGAACTGCCGCCGTCAGAGGTAGTGGTTAACCTAGCGGGGCGGGTAACCTACCTACCCGGCGGCGCATGCGATCGTGGATCTTGTTCCGGTAGTGCTGCTCCTCGTGATCTGGGTTTCTTCAGTGTAGGGTTCACGTAGCGTCGGCTGCCATCGGCTGTGTCCACCAGGACTATCGTTATTTGATGTGGCGGCTAACCTAGGTATCCGGCGGCAGAGGTAACCACAGATCTAGCTAGGTTTTGTAGTGCTGCTCCTCGCGATTGAAAGTGATCACGACGGGTGCCATGGCCATCTTCCTGACTTGGTTTGGCAGATCTAAATGGCCTCGGTTGGGGTTGTTTACATAACATCCGTGATCTTGTGCTATGTGTTGTATATTTCTTCATTGATAATGTTTTGACATGTGTTGATACATATTATTTGTTGTAGGAAATGGCGGACGAGGAGTTAACTGATATGATGGTAGACATGGAGTTTGGAGAACTGATGAAAGACTGGATAGAAGATTGGTCAGATGATGAAAATTCAGATCTTGGAGATTAGTCAGAGAATGGGAACGAATGGGAAGATTTTAATGTGAGTGGCATTATCATGTTGTAATTTTTTGGTGCCATCCGACAACATTATATTTTTGTGTTGAAAATTTATAGATGGATGAGCATGATGATGGTCAAGAAAACAATTCGGAGCTCTCGAATGAAGATTACATTAGTCAGGAACGTAAGTGAAAATTTTTGTTGGCATGCAAATTGAATTCATTCTGGAATATTATATGATAAGTAATTATGTATTTGTGTTGTATTTTTCAGTTCATTTTTCGAATGTCATAATGCGTACGACTATTACGGTGAATCCGACGCGGAGACAGGCCTTAACGACGAATCATTAGATGCACCCGATTCTGGGGATTCGCAGTCGTCGGTCATCATGAGTGAGGTATTTGTGTAATCAATGTTCTATGGAAGTAATGTTAAACCATAGAAAATTGTTTTCATGGCTATGTTTTGATTGTGTAGGTGACAGAAGATGATGGGGCAAAGAATGTCCAAGATACTGCCAGTGCAGATGATAAAAGGGATATGTTCATGCAGATAATGGAAATGACTTTTATGTCTCACGATGCTGCGTATGATTTCTATAACAGCTATGCTAGAGTTAATGATTTCAGCATTAGAAAGAATAAGGTCAGGTATAGCAAAACCGAGTCACATCATATGCGTTATAGGCGGTTTGTTTGTTCGAGACAAGGGAAATGTGACAGCAAGTTGCTAACCAAGGAAGGATACAGCCGTAGGCCCAGAGCCGAGACACGCTGCTTTTGCGAAGCACACCTGACCGTCAAGCTTGACCAAAAGCGTGGGGTTTGGTATGTTGAAAGTTTTGAGGACAAGCATAGCCATATGTTGGCAGGACCGGACGAGGTACCTTTTCTTTGGTCCCACAGAAAAATCAAAGAGTACTAGAAGCATGAGATAATGTCCATGGGAGCTGCAGGGATTAGAATTCACGACATGATCGATTCCTTCATCAGCAAACATGTATGGTATGGCGGTGTTGGTTTTACCAGGCGTGAAATATACAACCTTTGCGCCAGGGAGAAGAGGAAGCTGCTTTCAAAAGGTGATGCTGCCACAGCCATAGGCATCATGGCCAGTAGGAAACAGAGGGATCCTAGCTTCTTTTTCGAGTACAAGCTAGATAAGGAAGGACACTTGAATAGGATGTTCTGGTGTGACTCCCAGTCTCGTCATGACTATGAGGACTTCGGCGACGTGCTTGTATTTGACAGCACGTACAAGATGAACCGCTATGGTATGCCATTCATACCTTTTGTTGGTCTTAACAATCACCGGAAGACCACTGTTTTTGGTTGTGCAATAGTTTCAGACGAGACCGAACAGGCATACGCGTGGCTGCTGCAGACTTTTTTGAGGTCCATGTGTCAAAAGATGCCGAAGAGTGTAATCACAGACGCCGACGCTGCGATGATCAAGGCAATTCATGAAGTCTTGCCAGACGTGTGGCACCGTATATGTACGTGGCATATAGAAAAAATATAAAAATTCACCTCACTCACAAGTCCTTGAAGGAGTTTCGTACTCTTTTGTACTACAACACGTCCATGGTCACGTTTGAGGAGAGATGGCATGCGTTTTCCAAAAGATGGCAGTCAGAAAAAACTGTAACATGGTTGAGACGGATGTATAAGAAGAGGAGACTGTGGGCCACGGCTTATCTGACAGAGGGGTTTTGGCTTGGCATGAAAAGCAACCAGCGGAGTGAAAGCCTGAACTCATGCCTTCACCTCCACCTAGATGGTGAAATGCCCCTGGTAGATATGATTTTGCATTATGAGGACCTCGTTGTACGTATCCGTGAAAACGAGGCGCGAGATGACTGCACGGCCTCACAGAGTTTACCGGTGCCAGTTATTAGCTCGAGGGAACTTGAGATAGCTGCTTCTCACGTCTTCACTCCAGCAAACTTCTATATGTTGCAAGATGATCTTAGAATGTAGAAATTAAGCTGGGAGACGGATCACAGCAGTACATCGTGGCCTGGAAGAATAACCGGAAGAGCCGTTTTTGGGTGGAGTATACACCAGTAAATTTCGCAGAACCTATACGGTGCAGCTGCAGAAGAATGATTCGAAAGGGTCTACCTTGCAAGCACATATTCCATGTACTGAAGTACTTGAATATATCTGAAATACCAAAGTGTTTAGTTCTTGTTCGGTTCACGAAACAAGCAAGGTTGGGACTGCCCGCGAGGCGCACAAGCGATCTGTTGGGATTTGGTTGGACTGAGGCAGGGGAAAGAATGAAATATAGCCAGGTCAGTGTGTTAGCTTCAGAAGCTATGCATGCGGCATGCAAACACCCAGCTTTGTGGGATCAGTTACAGGAAAGTTTGAAGGCTGTGATAGCTAAGAGTCATGAGTATGATCTGCTACAGGAAAATTTGAGCAAGAATACAAATGACTTCAGTAAGTGTGCAGTTGAATATGTAGACGATGGTGAAGGCAACATGGTTGTAGTTAAAGATCCTATGAATGTGTCAAGCAAAGGTGCAACAAAGGTAGATGAGAACCGCCCTGTCTCGAAAAATGGTAGACCACTATCTTTTGATGAGTTGAAAACCCGGTGCGGCGCTTGCAAATTGCTAGGACACACTACGTAGCAAGAAATGCAAACTAAATCAGAAGTAAGTGTTTGTATGCATTTTGGATTATTAAAAAATTATCATTCATTAACTTATCTTGTCTTTTATCATGTGCAGAGAAGTGGAGAAAGAAGAAGAGTAGAACACTTGCTTCAATTTTTTACAGATGAATCGAGTGAACATGACAGTATATCCTTTTCACATTATGGCATCAAATTTAGTTCGACGTTTAACATCGAGTGTTTGGTTCCTATATATTGTAGCAACTCGATCGGCACTTTTTTTAGTGGGAGTGTCAACCTTTTACATCTCTAAATAAGGAAGAAAATCCGACCTAAATAAATTAGTTATACATGGTAGAAAGAATATTGTACATTTCCCCTCCCCACGTCCTAACTGCCATTAAATAAGTAACTTACCACTCCCCACCACACATTCACCCATCTACCACGTGCGCCGGTTCGAACTCCCCTATAATCCCCACCTACAGTAGATCGAGAAAACCCTCGCCGGCGACTGCTGCAGCCGCCTCCATGGAGATAAGCCTCGGCTGGCAGAGAGCGGTGATGGAGCTCGCCGGCGATGACGAGGGGTGGCGCACGCAGTTGACGAAGGTGTGTGGCTGGTTCCCCAGCATGGAGATGTTGGTCAACCACGCGTGTGGCCTCGTCAAAGTCCTCACCGACGCCGAGAAGAAGCGCGCCTTCCCTTACGGCCGCGGCATCCCGCCGGCTCTCCTCCTCGTCTGGGCAATGCGAGAGGCCATGCTGAGCGACTCCCGTGTTCAGTGCGCAAGGTGGTGGATGTACCGCTCCACCACCATGACGTTGCGGCCAGATCTAGCATGCGTCGCATCGAGGGCGGAGCGCGTCGACGTCGAGCTCGCTCTCCCTGCGCCCATCAGCCCGGACTACCAGGTCCGCCACATGTCGAAGCCAGTCCTGCCGTTGGGCTCTGACGTCGTGGATGAGGTACTGGTCATCCCTGATGACCATGAGGACGGCGAGGAGGACGCCGTGCAGATGGTAGCGCCGGTCGCCATCGAGGGTGGCAAGACAATGCCCATCGACGTCGAGCTCCTGCCCCTCCTCCCTGACATAGTGATGGTGGAAGAAGAGGAGGTGGCTCAGGATCACGTGGCTCAGGATCAGGTGGCGCAGCTGTCGAACAGGACGGCGGTCAAGAAGAAGGCTTCTTCGTGTGTGGGGCACCGCTCACGCCGCCTCAAATTTCTGAAGAAGTGAAGATGGGCACAGTTGCTGAAGGAGGAGGAAGCCGCTGGTTATCTTAAGTTAGGTATGATGTTATATGTTTTAGCATATAAGTTAACATTATTTTGGGTTTGATGTTGGTTAGGTATGCTTTTATATGTAAGCATATAAGTTATGCAATCGGTACGGTTTGGTCGGGTTCTTCGTGGCTGAAGAACTGAATATCTACTGCTCACCCTAAGTGTCAAGTTCAGTTAAATTTCAGAATATTGAATATGTACTGTTGTTTGCTTCAGTGTTGCATCAAAGGTGTAGGTGCTGCTAGATGTTGCTCCTATGTCGCAACAAGACAATGAACTGGACTGCTGCACAAATCAGTAGTGTTGCTAGGTGATGTGCCCATGTGCTTCACTTACCAAATATAGAATATGCCAAAAGTGCATTGTCTGCTAAATATAGAACATGCCAAAAGTGCATTATCTGCCAAATATAGAACATGCCAAAAGTGCATTGTCTACCAATCATGATGGCCCCATGTTATTTCTACTGCAATCTCTGTTACAGTTTGCCCATAAACTGAATAGCAAATAATTCACCAGCATTTCATCATGTTAATTACAATGATGTCAATAACTTTATGAACAATCTACTTGCTAACTATGATAGCAATCATAATGGCAAGCAGGCCAAGATACAGAAGACCACCAAATCCAAAAATCCTATCCCTATAGAGCAATATTTCCTTGTGCATCTTAACCATTGCCCTCTTTTCTTTCTCATTCCTTTTAATTTCAGCTTCATGTTCTATAATCTTAGTCTCCAGTTTCTTGTTCTTCATGGCACCATACGACCATTAATAGTACTAGGAATCTGTCAAATATATTGCCATGTCAACACATCAAAACATCGGAGTTCGAACCTGATTGATACCACCAGTTCATATCCGAGAGCAGAACAAGCTACGCCACTGCTACCACCTCAAGTAATAGTGAAGCAATCCAGTCAAGTAGGCGTCTTCAACTGGCCCAATAACATGTCTCATGTTGACGCGTAAGTCTGAACGTTCGTGGCCCGGATCGACTAGAGAGAAAAAAATCAACAGGGCCCATCCGTCCCCTTTCTCTGCCGCCCGTGACACATCCAAAATTTCTTTCATTATGTCCATTTCTCCGCTGTGTTGGAGCCTAGAAGCATTTTGGAACAAGTCGTTGATTTCAACTACAATGACTACCGAAAAAGGCTTCTGCCTCGCTTTATATATAAAGCAAAACAACCGAGCCACAACATCTAACAAGAGTGCACTACACACACACACACATACACGAAGTAGCACAAACACACATGTTCAAAAGGGGTTCTGCCAAGGGCACAACTCAACTAGTCCTAAATAAAACACAAATGGCGAAGCAACTGCCACCAAGTGGCTAATCCGGCTCTGGAGATGGCGGAGAAAGCGGCGACGCCAAGCAGATAGCCATCGCGTGAAGGTTGGCGATGAGGGTGTCGATGGCGTCTCGGTCCTGCAGGCGGCTAAGAGGCCGCCAAAACTACAATGACTAGAAAAATACGAGTGTTAGTTGATCTAAAAACAGACCCGCATTACATGGAGAAATTGAACATTCTAATGAGAAATTCAGTCCAGCCGCTGTAGAACAACATGGTTTGCAATGTAGAACTATTTTTCAGGTAAAACTGGGCCTTGGATTGTAATAATTCGAGAAGATACAACAGACATGCCATTTTATTTATATAAGTATGTCCTTCTCATAATCTAATTGCCTACCTTCTCTGGTAGGATTGTCTCATTTCATCTCATTTCCGATACATGTGAGGCCGGAGGTGGAACTGAGGAGCTCCGTGGCGATCGACGGACAGCTTACTGAGGGAATTCAGCTAATCCACAGCACCATGGAGTCACATGAGTGGTATGTGCTAACTTCTGACTGGATCTATTATTGTTATTTGTCAAATTCTCGTGAATTGATGCCATATAGCCTGGTTAATAGGGGGATTCTCATGGTCACAGTAGCAGAGATCGATGAGCAGCAAATTAATACCACGAGTACTTCCATGTACAAACTTGAAACACTGCCAACTATCCAAACGTATGATGACGCAGTACACTTTATGAGTACCAGAAGTCTAACTGATTCGAAGATTGAATGCCTTATACGACACACATTACTAAGCATAGCACAACCTATCATGTAATAAAAGCACACTAGAAATTGGGAGAACTTAAAAGTACTTGTGATTTCCGACTTGTGATAGACATTACTAGTCGGTACATCCAAATATCTTTAATTTTGTTCATTTCTCTCCTTTGTTGGAGCTTAGGAGCATTTTGGAAGATGCTATTAATTTCAACTGCAATGACTAGAAAAATATCTGCATTAGTTGATCTGAAAACAGACTTGCATTACATGAAAAAATTGAACATTCTAATAAATAAATTAAGTCCAGCTGCTGTAGAACAAGAAGGTTTGCAATATTGAAATACTTTGCAGGTAAAATTAACTCAAGATAAGGGGCTTCAGATTATAATAATTTTAGAAGATACAACAGACTTGTCATTTGCTTTACATAAGAATATCTCATGTCCTGCTTGTAATCTAATTGTCTATGTTGTCAAGATTTTGTCATTTCACCTGGGACCTGATACATGTGGAGCTAGAGGTGGAACCGATGAGACCACATTTCCAGCAGCGCTGAAATACACTTGATATGTTGCAACGAAGTTATGATCAATGTTGCTCTCTGCATTCATGGCACCTTCCAAGACCTTGACTACCTCAGACATTTTAGGCCTTCTTTTGCAATCAATCTACAAACACCACATTGCGAGCTTCATCATCTCAATTACATCCTGCTTATGTGACAGCATATTGTTACTCTTATTGTCAATCAATTCTACCAACCGATTAGTCTTCACCTTTTCCTCCAATTGGGTGATGAGATGGATGCTCTCTTCGGATCGAGAATTGTCGAGGTTCTTTCTTCCGCTGATGACTTCCATGACCACAACACCAAAGCTATAGACATCAGCCTTTTCCGTGATCTGTGATGTCAAACCATTCGGAGCTAAATATCCAGGTGTGCCTCCTCATTTTGTAAACACTTGACTCATATCCCTGTCAATGAGCTTGCATAGTCCAAAATCAGAAAGTTTAGCATTGAAGTCATCATCTAAGAGGATGTTTTGTGGTTTGATATCCAAATGGCAATCTTTTTCATGCACTCCTCATGAAGATAAGCGAGACCCTTAGCTATGTGAGTGATAATCTTGCACCGCGTGCTCCAATTCAGGGAGGTGAATCATTGTCATGTTGATGAATAGATCCATCTATCCAAGGATCCTTTTGGCATGTACTCATATACCAAGAGCCTATGCGATTTCTCTGCACAGAAACCAATTAATCTGACCAAATTAATATGATGAATGCTGCCAATTGTTTGAACCTCTGCAGAAAATTCTTTTTTCCCTGAACCCGCTCGATCCAAACGTTTTACTGCCAATCCTTTCATCACCAAATTGACCCTTGAAAACAGACCCAAATCCTCCTTCCCCGAGCTTGTCTGCGAATTGCTCGGTTGCTGCTTTTAGCTGCTGAAATGTGAACCTCATTGGTGTTCCTTGTAGCTCCCCCAACTCTTCCTCCATCTCCATCTCATATTTTCGTTGTGTTCTTCGTTTACGTATAAAATAGGTGCCGAGGAACAAGATGCTAAGCAAAATGAAGCCAACTACAGGAGCTAAAATTGCTACAACTCTTCTTACAGAGGAGGATTTCACTTTCATGCTTGTTGTCCCAATAGGTTCAGGCAGAGCACTCGGCCGTAGGTATTACCTTGGGCGGGGGCAGGCTGAGCACTTGGGGTCATAGGTGGTTACCTTGGCCGGGGGTGCAGGCAAGGGCCTAGCAGCTGTAGGCGATATTGGGCGATAGCCCGTGGTACCACCGATAACGGTTCGATTGATCGTGGTACCACTGGCAATGGAGCCATGGAATGTACTCGCCGTGATGGTAGCAATAGGGAAGAGGAGGAGGAGGAGGAGGAGGAGGAGAGGCCGGAGGTGGAGAGCCGACGACGTACTCACTGTTGCCATTTGTTCCTTTGTGTTATGATTTGTGATTCCACCCGTTAACTTGAATAAGAGTCTCAATGCAAACTTGGGATAGGGCTCCTGTGGCTGTGACAAACTTACACCTAACAGGCTGGAAGAGTGGTAGGGGATAGCAGGCAGGGACCGCATCTGTGTGTTGAATGATTCAACGGTCAGCATAAAACAGCCTAACATGCTCTATAATCTTGGTAGGGCCTGACTTAGCTTTGCCGGACTTGTTTGCTTGTTAGTCCCTTTCGAATTATTCTCTATGTTTTCAAGAAAGAAAAAAAGAGTTACATCAGTATAATGTGTAGTTTGATGATTTTGACTGTAAGGAATATGCAAACGCGACACGAAAATGCGGTCAGATCTTGCATAGGTGTTATCATATAAAGCACTCACATTTTTGGGCTTGTCTGATGGCGGTAAAGAAACATGTTTTTCGCTTCGGATCCTTCGCTATAAAAGACGGTTCTGTGATACGTTTCTAGGAGGACAAGTCGCTAGAAAAAGTCATGTACCGCATAGTACACGATAAGAGTGATACTCTTGCGCACGTTCTCAGCTCTTTCCCACCGAATGTATCATTTAGGAGGGATTTGATTGGCCCCCGCCTTGTGTCATTGCCCTTGTATCCGCGTTCTACATGGTTCGTCATCCAAATAGCGTCCAATTTGTATCGCCGACAAGTGTTGCCAATATATATGGTCACTGGCTTGACGGAATACCAAATACGATTAGTACGCTAAGTCGGGTGGGAGCGTCTGCCTTACTATGGTCGCTTTGGCTATGTAAAATGATTGTGTTTTTAATGACAAAATATCCTCTCCTATGCAGGTTATCTACCATTGTACGCATTGGCTTCGTATGTGGTCTACACTGTACCGAACGGAGTACCAGTCATTGTTCAAGGTGGCATGTATGCGGTTGGAGCGGGTGGCCAGGGAGGTTTTTACCCAAGATGGGTGGCAGCATAATCTCCGGATCGGTCCACCTCCTTCGTCGATATAGGCATAGTTTTGGTCTCATATGGCTTTACCGTTGCCGAATTGTCGGGTTTTTTTACATACTTTGTCAGACAATTCTTTTTGTGATTGTGTGCATCTTAGCTATGCAGAGGTCGGGTGTCGCTCATCATGATTTGTATCTGCTTCATGCTTCATTTTGAGATAATAAAAATGCCCTTTATTGAAAAAAAATCATATAAAGCATGCTTTTTGGCAAAATATCATCCTCGGAGTAGACATTTTTTCTTTTGTTTCTTAGAGCCTGTGATCTCTTCTTTTTGCTGCTTGTTATTAATGTATCTCATAATCTCAACTCTTTAGTTATTGAATGAGGCAACTCTTCTGCGCCCATTCCGAAAAAGGATATACTTCTAGTCTCCTAATTATACCATAAACATGGAATTTTTTTCGAAACGGGGGGACTCCCCGGCCTCTGCATCAGAGTGATGCATACGGCCCTTTTATTAACCAAAAAACAAGTTCCAACAAGGTTCCAAAGTCTCCAAATGCAGAAAAAGGAAATCAAGCTCACAGAGAGCCAAAAAGGGCTAGAAACACAAACTAGTCAAGAAAAGACGCCACAACCGGCTGGCTAATAGATAGATAGGTGAACTAATTGCCTATCCTATTACATGACCACCATCCAAACCGGTTGAAGATGTCCCGAGCTACCATCTCCCAGTGGATAGATCCAATAACCAAATGCTCCCTGGCCCCCGTCGGAGTGAGTAGCGACCACGAACGGATCAGTGTTGTGGCTCTGAAAGTAACCTGCAAAAAATGAATACGTGATGTTCTGTTAAAACCCAAGTCATTTCTGCAATTCCAGATAGTCCACATCAAAGCGCAAACTCCAACCCGAATGTGTCTCGCTAAGTCTGGCTCAATCCCATTAAGCCATGTCCCAAATAACACGTTGACAGAATTCAGTGGAGTAATATTAAAAGCAATGTGGACCGTCCGCCAAAGGACTTTGGCCAACGGGCAATCAAGAAAGAGGTGTTTGATGGTCTCATCCCGATCACAGAAACTACACCTAGTAGGTCTTGTCCAATTACGCTTTATCAAATTGTCCTTGGTTAAAATAACTTGTTTATGAACAAACCACATAAACACTTTTATTTTCAACGGAACTTTGACATCCCAGACATTCTTGGAAGTGGGAATGGAGGTCGAATTAATAACATCAATATACATTGATTTAACCATGAATACTCCCGACCTAGTCAGTTTCCAGCGTAATTCATTAGGTTGTTGGGAAAGCAGAACCTCCATCAGTCTCCTAACTAGACGGAGCCATTCTTCCCAATGATTGCCCGCTAGCGACCGTCTAAACTAAATATTAAGGGGGATAGATTGAAATACCGTTGCAACGAATACCTCACGTCACTGAACAATACGATACAAAGACGGATATTGAATGGCCAAGGGTGTCTCGCCTAGCCAAGTATCCTCCCAAAAGCGTGTACTAGCGCCGTTTCCAATAACAAACTTTGTTCTATTAAACAAGGACTGTTTGACTTTCATCAGTCCTTTCCAAAAGGGCGAGTCAGTCGGCCTGACTGTGACCTGGGAAAAAGTTTTTGTCTGGAGGTACTTGCTACGAAGGATCTGCGCCCACGTGGCATCAGTCTCAGAAGAGAGCTTCCACAGCCACTTACTAAGAAGGCACCTGTTTTTGACCTCAAGATTCTCAATACCAAGACCCCCTTGGTCCTTCGGTCTACAGATGATATCCCATCTAGTAAGCCTGTATTTTCTTTTAAGTTCATCACCCTGCCAAAAGAAACGCGATCGATAGAAGTCCAGTCTTTTCCTAACACCGACTGGGACCTCAAAGAACGATAAGAGAAACATAGGCATACTCGTAAGCACCGAATTAATCAGAATTAATCGGCCTCCGTATGACATGAGCTTACCCTTCCAGCAACTCAGTTTCTTCTCAAATCGGTCCTCGATGCACTTCCATTCTCTGTTTGTCAGCCTACGATGGTGGATTGGAATACCTAGGTACGAGAAAGGTAAATCCCCCAACTCACACCCAAACAATTGCCTATAAGCCTCTTGTTCTTCTTTGGCTCTACCAAAGCAGAACAACTCGCTCTTATGAAAGTTAATCTTTAACCCGGTCAATTGTTCAAAAAGGCATAACACCAGCTTCATATTTCTCGCCTTGGCCAAGTCATGCTCCATAAAGATGATTGTATCATCAGCGTACTGAAGGATGGATACACCTCCATCAACAAGATGAGGTACCAAGCCACCTACTTGACCATTCTCCTTAGCCCTTCCTATCAAAATTGCTAACATATCCACCACAATGTTAAACAGGATAGGGGACATCGGATCTCCTTGTCTTAGGCCTTTATGTGTCTGGAAGTAATGACCTATGTCGTCATTCACTTTAATTCCCACACTTCCTTTTTGCGTAAATGATTCAACCTACCGACGCCAGGCTTCATCAAAACCTTTCATACGCAAAGCCTGTTGGAGGAATGGCCATTTGACCTTATCATACGCTTTCTCGAAATCCACCTTAAAAATTACTCCGTCTAATTTTTTGGAATGAATTTCATGGAGCGTTTCATGAAGGACGACCACCCCTTCAAGGATGTTTCTGTCCGGCATGAAAGCAGTTTGGGATTGCTGCACCACAGAATGCGCAATCTGTGTGAGCCTATTAGTCCTGACCTTGGTGAAGATTTTGAAACTAACATTAAGGAGGCAGATCGTCCTGAACTGCTCAATTCTCACCGCATCCGTTTCTTAGGAAGCAATGTGATAGTTCCAAAGTTCAAATGACATAAGTTAAGCTGTCCAGAGAACAGATCATGAAACATAGGTAACAAATCCCCCTTAATAATGTGCCAGCACTTTTTATAAAACTCTACCGGGAATCCATCCGGTCCGGGAGCCTTATTGTTTTTCATCTGTGCAATAGCATCAAACACCTCCTTCTCTGATAACGGCGCGACCAGAATATCATTACCGGCAGCCGAAAGTTGAGGTACATCCTCAATTCTGGACTCATCGAGGGACACACAATTATCCTCCGGAGGTCCAAATAACTGCCTATAATACTCGGTAATATATGTTTTGAGATTATCATATCCTAAAATAGTGCCCTCATCTTGTTCAAGTTGAAAGATTCGCTTCTTTCTGTGCTTACCATTAGCAATCAAATGAAAGAATTGAGTATTCGCGTCCCCTTGGACCACTTTGCGGACCTTAGCCCGTAAAGCCCACTTCAATTCCTCTTCACGAAGAAGTTCTTTCAACCTCTTTTCCCCCTCATTTTTAACCTGAAGCTCAGCTGGCAGCAAAATCGTGGATTCGGCTTTTATGTCCAGGGCCTGAATAAGAGAAAGGAGCCTATCCTTTTCAATCTTATACATCCCACTAAGGTGCTTAGCCCAACCCCGTAAGAAACTTCTCAAATGCCCAATCTTATTCTGCCAACGCTCGACCGCAGTCCTACCTCCTGCACCCCTAGCCCACTCTCTGGCAATCAGGTCCAAGAACCCCTCGCGTTCAAACCAGGCCATCTCGAAAGAAAAGCTGTTTTTGTTTCCCACGTGGTTCGGCTCCCCTGAGTCCACGAACAGAGGTGTGTGATCGGATATTCCTCGTGAAAGAGCTTGTACCGTAACAAGAGGAAACTTCTATTCCCACTCCATGCTCGCGAGGACTCAATCGAGTTTTTCGTAAGTCGGGTTTGGCATAGCATTAGCCCAGGTGAATTTTCTACCCGAAAGCTCAATCTCCCTTAGATCCAAGCTTTCGATAATGGTATTGAACATAAACGACCACCTGCCGTCAAAGTTATCATTATTCTTCTCCTCTCTCTCCTCCTAATGATATTGAAATCACCCCCAACCAAAATTGGAAGCTGCTCTGACCCACAAATCCGAACAAGGTCCGCCAGAAACTCCGGTTTAAGCTCGGGTTGTGCGGCACCTTAAACCGCCACTAAAGCCCAATTGAAACCATCAACTTTAGACCTGACTCGAAACTTAACCGCGAAGTCGCCCATCACTACACTTCGGACTTCAAGCGAATCGCATCTCACACCCAGCAACATACCACCCGATCTTCCTCGCGGAGGGAGGCAATGCCAATCGAAATCAACACCACCCGCAAGAGAGGAAAGAAACTGGGGTGCAAAGTTATCTCTACCAGTTTCCGATAGAGCAATAAAATCTAAACGATGCTCCAGAGATGCCTCAGCAAGAAACCTTCTTTTAGCCAAGTCTTTCAGACCTCTGCTATTCCAAAAGATTCCTTTCATAATTCGTCATGAAATTTTTTAGTAGTCCGAATCCTAGCACTCCTACGGACCGCAGAATCGGGATAAATCTTCCGTTTCCACTTGCGCTTTGGTTTACTAGGCTTTGTCGCCCGGTCCTCATAACCGGGCTCAGCGGTGCTAACAACAGCATTATCTAGAAGCACATCATCGTCCTCAGACTCATGATTGGAGGGTGCTAGATCCGCACACAGATTATCGAGCACTCTAACCCCCAACGCATTAATCTCATCATCATTCATAGGTTTAACCGCTGCGAGATTACGAATTGTCTCTAAGGCACGCTCCGCTCCAAATCTAACAGATCATTCACCGAATTGGAAATCTCACTATCAGTAGCCCCTAGTGAAACTCCTAATTGGTTTGCATTATTTATAATCTCCTCATTAGAAAAATGCAATAAAGAATTAGAAATGTTGATGGACATACCAGTAGAGATCTCAGCATCATGGAGCTTGGCCGCCCTCATAGCGCACCGCTGCTGCATATCATCGACCTCCGGAAGCTCCTGGATGCGAGCACTCATCCGTCTCCCCGTGGAGACGGGGTCAGGGATCCCGCCAAAAGCAACGACCTCCTCCCTAGTAAAGACTCGCGCTGAATCCCGCAAAGGATCAACCAAGGTTACCGGAGGAGTCAGCTGCAGGGTCCCATGCCCCTCAGACAAGTGCCCCATACCGAGGCCCAAGGCCACGGGCACGTCAGGAGAGAGGATGGCGGGGGCCGCCTGCCCGAGCCCTCCTCCCGCCTCACCCGCTGGCGCAGAATGGAGCGCCGTCGTCGTAGGAGAAGCGGTCCTCCTGACCGCCGATGAGGAAGGTGTTGGGGAACGCAGTAATTTCAAAGAATTTCCTACGCACACGCAAGATCATGGTGATGCATAGCAACGAGAGGGGAGAGTGTTGTCTACGTACCCACGAAGACCGACTGCGGAAGCGTTGACGCAACGTAGAGGAAGTAGTCGTACGTCTTCCCGATCCGACCGATCCAAGCACCGTTACTCCGGCACCTCCGAGTTCTTAGCACACGTACAGCTCGATGACGCTCCCCAGGCTCCGATCCAGCAAAGCTTCGGGGATGAGTTCCGTCAGCACAACGGCGTGGTGACGATGATGATGTTCTACCGACGCAGGGCTTCGCCTAAGCACTACAACGATATGATCGACGTGGAATATGGTGGCAGGGGGCACCGCACACGGCTAAGGAACGATCACGTGGATCAACTTGTGTCTAGAGGTTCCCCCTTGCCTCCGTATATAAAGGATCCAAGGGGGAGGGGTTCGGCCGGCCCTATGGTGGCGCAGGAGGAGTCCTACTCCCCCCTTTTCCTAGTCCAAGTAGGATTGGTGGAGAAGAGAGGGAAAGAGGGGGGCGCCGCCCCTCCCTCCTAGTCCAATTCGGACCAGGGGGAGAGGGGGCGCGCGGCCTGCCCTGGCAGCCCCTTCTACTTCTCCACTTTAGGCCCATAAGGACCATTAACCCCCCGGGGGGTTCCGGTAACCCCCCGGTGATCCGGTTTTATCCGAAACTTCTCCGGAACGCTTCCGGTGTCCGAATATAGTCATCCAATATATCAATCTTTACGTCTCGACCATTTCGAGACTCCTCGTCATGTCCGTGATCACATCCGGGACTCTGAACTAACTTCGGTATATCAAAATGCATAAACTCATAATAACTGTCATCGTAACGTTAAGCGTGCGGACCCTACGGTTCGAGAACAATGTAGACATGACCGAGACACGTCTCCGGTCAATAACCAATAGCAGGACCTGGATGCCCATATTGGCTCCTACATATTCTACGAAGATCTTTATCGGTCAGACCGCATAACAACATACGTTGTTCCCTTTGTCATCGGTATGTTACTTGCCCGAGATTCGATTGTCGGTATCCAATACCTAGTTCAATCTCGTTACCGGCAAGTCTCTTTACTCGTTCCGTAATACATCATCTCACAACTAACTCATTAGTTGCAATGCTTGCAAGGCTTATGTGATGTGCATTACCGAGAGGGCCCAGAGATACCTCTCCGACAATCGGAGTGACAAATCCTAATCTCGAAATACGGCAACCCAACATCTACCTTTGGAGACACCTGTAGAGCTCCTTTATAATCACCCATTTATGTTGTGACGTTTGGTAGCACACAAAGTGTTCCTCCGGCAAACGGGAGTTGCATAATCTCATAGTCATAGGAACATGTATAAGTCATGAAGAAAGCAATAGCAACATACTAAACGATCGGGTGCTAAGCTAATGGAATGGGTCATGTCAATCAGATCATTCAACTAATGATGTGACCTCGTTAATCAAATAACAACTCTTTGTTCATGGTTAGGAAACATAACCATCTTTGATTAACGAGCTAGTCAAGTAGAGGCATACTAGTGATACTCTGTTTGTCTATGTATTCACACATGTATTATGTTTCCGGTTAATACAATTCTAGCATGAATAATAAACATTTATCATGATATAAGGAAATAAATAATAACTTTATTATTGCCTCTAGGGCATATTTCCTTCAGTCTCCCACTTGCACTAGAGTCAATAATCTAGATTACACAGTTATGATTCTAATACCCATGGAGCCTTGGTGTTGATCGTGTTTTGCTCGTGGAAGAGGCTTAGTCAACGGGTCTACAACATTCAGATCCGTATGTATCTTGCAAATCTCTATGTCTCCCACCTGGACTAGATCCCGGATGGAATTGAAGCGTCTCTTGATGTGCTTGGTTCTCTTGTGAAATCTAGATTCCTTTGCCAAGGCAATTGCACCAGTATTGTCACAAAAGATTTTCATTGGACCCGATGCACTAGGTATGACACCTAGATCGGATATGAAATCCTTCATCCAGACTCCTTTATTTGCTGCTTCTGAAGCAGCTATGTACTCCGCTTCACATGTAGATCCCGCTACGACGCTTTGTTTAGAACTGCACCAACTGACAGCTCCACCGTTTAATGTAAACACGTATCCGGTTTGCGATTTAGAATCATCCGGATCAGTGTCAAAGCTTGCATCAACGTAACCTCTTACGGTGAGCTCTTTGTCACCTCCATATACGAGAAACATATCCTTAGTCCTTTTCAGGTATTTCAGGATGTTCTTGACCGCTGTCCAGTGATCCACTCCTGGATTACTTTGGTACCTCCCTGCTAAGCTTATAGCAAGGCACACATCTGGTCTGGTACACATCATTGCATACATGATAGAGCCTATGGCTGAAGCATAGGGAACATCTTTCATTTTCTCTCTATCTTCTGCAGTGGTCGGGCATTGAGTCTGACTCAACTTCACACCTTGTAACACAGGCAAGAACCCTTTCTTTGCTTGATCCATTTTGAACTTTTTCAAAATCTTGTCAAGGTATGTGCTTTGTGAAAGTCCAATTAAGCGTCTTGATCTATCTCTATAGATCTTTATGCCTAATATGTAAGCAGCTTCACCGAGGTCTTTCATTGAAAAACTCTTATTCAAGTATCCCTTTATGCTATCCAGAAATTCTACATCATTTCCGATCAGTAATATGTCATCCACATATAATATCAGAAATGCTACAGAGCTCCCACTCACTTTCTTGTAAATACAGGCTTCTCCGAAAGTCTGAATAAACCCAAATGCTTTGATCACACTATCAAAACGTTTATTCCAACTCCGAGAGGCTTGCACCAGTCCATAAATGGATCGCTGGAGCTTGCACACTTTGTTAGCTCCCTTTGGATCAACAAAACCTTCCGGTTGCATCATATACAACTCTTCTTCCAGAAATCCATTCAGGAATGCAGTTTTGACATCCATCTGCCAAATTTCATAATCATAAAATGCGGCAATTGCTAACATGATTCGGACAGACTTAAGCATCGCTACGGGTGAGAAGGTCTCATCGTAGTCAACCCCTTGAACTTGTCGAAAACCTTTTGCGACAAGTCGAGCTTTGTAGACAGTAACATTACCATCAGCGTCAGTCTTCTTCTTGAAGATCCACTTATTCTCAATTGCTTGCTGATCATCGGGCAAGTCAACCAAAGTCCATACTTTGTTCTCATACATGGATCCCATCTCAGATTTCATGGCTTCAAGCCATTTTGCGGAATCTGGGCTCACCATCGCTTCTTCATAGTTCGTAGGTTCTTCATGATCTAGTAGCATGACTTTCAGAACTGGATTACCGTACCACTCTGGCACGGATCTCACTCTGGTTGATCTACGAGGTTCAGTAGTATCTTGTTCTGAAGTTTCATGATCATTATCATTAACTTCCTCACTTATTGGTGTAGGGGTCACAGAAACAGTTTTCTGTGATGTACTACTTTCCAATAAAGGAGCAGGTACAGTTACCTCGTCAAGTTCTACTTTCCTCCCACTCACTTCTTTCGAGAGAAACTCCTTCTCTAGAAAGGATCCATTCTTAGCAATGAATACCTTGCCTTCGGATCTGTGATAGAAGGTGTACCCAACAGTCTCCTTTGGGTATCCTATGAAGACACATTTATCCGATTTGGGTTCGAGCTTATCAGGTTGAAGCTTTTTCACATAAGCATCGCAGCCCCAAAATTTAAGAAACGACAACTTTGGTTTCTTGCCAAACCATAGTTCATAAGGCGCCGTCTCAACGGATTTTGATGGTGCCCTATTTAACGTGAATGCGGCCGTCTCTAAAGCATAACCCCAAAACGATAGCGGTAAATCAGTAAGAGACATCATAGATCGCACCATATCTAGTAAAGTACAAATACAACGTTCGGACACACCATTACGCTGTGGTGTTCCGGGTGGCGTGAGTTGTGAAACTATTCCACAATTTTTCAAATGTACACCAAACTCGTAACTCAAATATTCTCCTCCATGATCAGATCGTAGAAACTTTATTTTCTTGGTACGATGATTTTCAACTTCACTCTGAAATTCTTTGAACTTTTTAAATGTTTCAGACTTATGTTTAATTAAGTAGATATACCCATATCTGCTTAAGTCATCTGTGAAGGTGAGAAAATAACGATATCCACCACGAGCCTCAATATTCATCGGACCACATACATATGTATGTATGATCTCCAACAAATTTGTTGCTCTCTCCATAGTACCGGAGAACGGTGTTTTAGTCATCTTGCCCATGAGGCACGGTTCGCAAGTACCAAGTGATTCATAATCAAGTGGTTCCAAAAGTCCATCAGTATGGAGTTTCTTCATGCGCTTTATACCGATATGACCTAAACGGCAGTGCCACAAATAAGTTGCATTATCATTATCAACTCTGCATCTTTTGGCTTCAACATTATGAATATGTGTGTTACTACTATCGAGATTCAATAAGAATAGACCATTGTTCAAGGGTGCATGACCATAAAAGATATTACTCATATAAATAGAACAACCATTATTCTCTGATTTAAATGAATAACCATCTCACATTAAACAAGATCCAGATATAATGTTCATGCTTAACGCTGGCACCAAATAACAATTATTTAGGTCTAATATTAATCCCGAAGGTAGATGTAGAGGTAGCGTGCCGACCGCGATCACATCGACTTTGGAACCGTTTCCCACGCGCATCGTCACCTCGTCCTTAGCCAATCTTCGCTTAATCCGTAGTCCCTGTTTCGAGTTGCAAATATTAGCAACAGAACTAGTATCAAATACCCAGGTGCTACTGCGAGCTCTAGTAAGGTACACATCAATAACATGTATATCACATATACCTTTGTTCACCTTGCCATCCTTCTTATCCGCCAAATACTTGGGGCAGTTCCGCTTCCAGTGACCAGTCTGCTTGCAGTAGAAGCACTCAGTTTCAGGCTTAGGTCCAGACTTGGGTTTCTTCTCTTGAGCAGCAACTTGCTTGCCGTTCTTCTTGAAGTTTCCCTTCTTATTCCCTTTGCCCTTTTTCTTGAAACTAGTGGTCTTGTTGACCATCAACACTTGATGCTCCTTCTTGATTTCTACCTCCGCAGCTTTCAGCATTGCGAAGAGCTCGGGAATTGTCTTATTCATCCCTTGCATATTATAGTTCATCACGAAGCTCTTGTAGCTTGGTGGCAGTGATTGGAGAATTCTGTCAATGACGCAATCATCTGGAAGATTAACTCCCAATTGAATCAAGTGATTATTATACCTAGACATTTTGAGTATATGCTCACTGACAGAACTGTTCTCCTCCATCTTGCAGCTATAGAACTTATTGGAGACTTCATATCTCTCAATCCGGGCATTTGCTTGAAATATTAACTTCAACTCCTAGAACATCTCATATGCCCCATGACGTTCAAAATGTCGTTGAAGTCCCGATTCTAAGCCGTAAAGCATGGCACACTGAACTATCGAGTAGTCATCAGCTTTGCTCTGCCAGACGTTCATAACATCTGGTGTTGCTCCAGCAGCAGGCCTGGCACCCAGCGGTGCTTCTAGGACGTAATTCTTCTGTGCAGCAATGAGGATAATCCTCAAGTTACGGACCCAGTCCGTGTAATTGCTACCATCATCTTTCAACTTTGCTTTCTCAAGGAACGCATTAAAATTCAACGGAACAACAGCACGAGCCATCTATCTACAATCAAACATAAACAAGCAAGATACTATCAGGTACTAAGTTCATGATAAATTTAAGTTCAATTAATCATATTACTTAAGAACTCCCACTTAGATAGACATCCCTCTAATCTTCTAAGTGATCACGTGATCCAAATCAACTAAACCATAACCGATCATCACGTGAGATGGAGTAGTTTTCAATGGTGAACATCGTTATGTTGATCATATCTACTATATGATTCACGCTCGACCTTTCGGTCTCCGTGTTCCGAGGCCATATCAGCATATGCTAGGCTCGTCAAGTTTAACCTGAGTATTCTGCGTGTGCAAAACTGGCTTGCACCCATTGTAGATGGATGTAGAGCTTATCACACCCGATCATCACGTGGTGTCTGGGTACGACGAACTTTGGCAACGGTGCATACTCAGGGAGAACACTTCTTGATAATTTAGTGAGAGATCATCTTATAATGCTACCGTCAATCAAAGCAAGATAAGATGCATAAAAAGATAAACATCACATGCAATCAATATAAGTGATATGATATGGCCATCATCATCTTGTGCCTGTGATCTCCATCTCCGAAGCACCGTCATGATCACCATCGTCACCGGCGCGACACCTTGATCTCCATCGTAGTATCGTTGTCGTCTCGCCAATCTTATGCTTCCACGACTATCGCTACCGCTTAGTGATAAAGTAAAGCATTACATCACGATTGCATTGCATACAATAAAGCGACAACCATATGGCTCCTGCCAGTTGCCGATAACTCGGTTACAAAACATGATCATCTCATACAATAAAATTTAGCATCATGTCTTGGCCATATCACATCACAACATGCCCTGCAAAAACAAGTTAGACGTCCTCTACTTTGTTGTTGCAAGTTTTAAGTGGCTGCTACGGGCTTAAGTAAGAACCAATCTCACCTACACATCAAAACCACAACGATAGTTTGTCAATTTGACTCCGTTTTAACCTTCGCAAGGACCGGGCATAGCCACACTCGGTTCAACTAAAGTTGGAGAAACAGTCACCCGCAAGCCACCTATGTGCAAAGCACGTCGGGAGAACCGGTCTCGCGTAAGCGTACGCGTAATGTCGGTCCGGGCCGCTTCATCCAACAATGCCGCCGAACCAAAGTATGACATGCTGGTAGGCAGTATGACTTATATCGCCCACAACTCACTTGTGTTCTACTCGTGCATATAACATCAAACCATAAAACCTGGCTCGGATGCCATTGTTGGGGAACGCAGTAATTTCAAAAATATTCCTACGCACACGCAAGATCATGGTGATGCATAGCAACGAGAGGGGAGAGTGTTGTCTACGTACCCACGCAGACCAACTGCAGAAGTGTTGACGCAACGTAGAGGAAGTAGTCGTATGTCTTCCCGATCCGACCGATCCAAGCACCGTTACTCCGGCACCTCCGAGTTCTTAGCACACGTACAGCTCGATGACGCTCCCCGGGCTCCGATCCAGCAAAGCTTCGGGGATGAGTTCCATTGGCACAACGGCGTGGTGACGATGATGATGTTCTACCGACGCAGGGCTTCGCCTAAGCACTACAACGATATGATCGAGGTGGAATATGGTGGCAGGGGGCACCGCACACGGCTAAGGAACGATCACGTGGATCAACTTGTGTCTAGAGGTGCCCCCTTGCCTCCGTATATAAAGGATCCAAGGGGGAGGGGTTCGGCCGGCCCTATGGTGGCGCAGGAGGAGTCCTACTCCTACCGGGAGTAGGACTCCCCCCCTTTTCCTAGTCCAAGTAGGATTGGTGGAGAAGAGAGGGAAAGAGGGGGGCACCGCCCCTCCCTCCTAGTCCAATTCGGACCAGGGGGAGAGGGGGCGCGCGGCCTGCCCTGGCAGCCCCTTTCACTTCTCCACTTTAGGCCCATAAGGCCCATTAACCCCCCGGGGGGTTCCGGTAACCCCCCGGTGATCCGCTTTTATCCGAAACTTCTCCGGAACGCTTCCGGTGTCCGAATATAGTCATCCAATATATCAATCTTTACGTCTCGACCATTTCGAGACTCCTCGTCATGTCCGTGATCACATCTGGGACTCCGAACTAACTTCGGTACATCAAAATGCATAAACTCATAATAACTGTCATCGTAACGTTAAGCGTGCGGACCCTACGGTTCAAGAACAATGTAGACATGACCGAGACACGTCTCCGGTCAATAACCAATAGCGGGACCTGGATGCCCATATTGGCTCCTACATATTCTACGAAGATCTTTATCGGTCAGACTGCATAACAACATACGTTGTTCCCTTTGTCATCGGTATGTTACTTGCCCGAGATTCGATCGTCAGTATCCAATACCTAGTTCAATCTCGTTACCGGCAAGTCTCTTTACTCGTTCCGTAATACATCATCTCACAACTAACTCATTAGTTGTAATGCTTGCAAGGCTTATGTGATGTGCATTACCGAGAGGGCCCAGAGATACCTCTCCGACAATCGGAGTGACAAATCCTATTCTCGAAATACGCCAACCCAACATCTACCTTTGGAGACACCTGTAGAGCTCCTTTATAATCACCCATTTACGTTGTGACGTTTGGTAGCACACATAGTGTTCCTCCGGCAAACGGGAGTTGCATAATCTCATAGTCATAGGAACATGTATAAGTCATGAAGAAAGCAATAGCAACATACTAAACGATCGGGTGCTAAGCTAATGGAATGGGTCATGTCAATCAGATCATTCAACTAATGATGTGACCTCGTTAATCAAATAACAACTCTTTGTTCATGGTTAGGAAACATAACCATCTTTGATTAACGAGCTAGTCAAGTAGAGGCATACTAGTGACACTCTGTTTGTCTATGTATTCACACATGTATTATGTTTCCGGTTAATACAATTCTAGCATGAATAATAAACATTTATCATGATATAAGGAAATAAATAATAACTTTATTATTGCCTCTAGGGCATATTTCCTTCAGAAGGAGGGGTCAGGGCCACCTGCCCCAGCCCCCCTCCCCCCAGCGCCGCTGGAGGCACGGGCGCCGTCGCCCCGACCGGAGGGGAAGGAGCCGAGGCCGCCTGCCTCGGACTCCCTCTCCCAGCACAGGCCGACCCCCTCGGGACCGGCGTCACCGGCGCCGCCGGCGTCGGTATAGGGAGGGGAGAAGGCGAGGCCACCTGCCCCGAACCCCCTCCCCCACGCCCCACCTCGCACGCAGTCGCCAACACCGGAGCCACGTCCACGGGAGAAGCAAGGGCAAGAGAAGCAACCTCCGGCCTCCCCTCCGCAGCTCCATCCAAAGTCCTCGCCGACCGTCCAGCCAAAGATCCACCAGCCCCCTCAAACTCCAATAGAGGGAGCGTGCGCTCAAATATATCATCAGAATCTACCCGGTCACTCCAGAGTCTGGGAGGTGCCGAGGCTGGCTTAAAAGACCCAAAACGCAGGAAGCCATGGGCACCGATGGTGATGCTGCGGGCTCAACCCCGGTCCCATCCCCAGGCAACTGAGTAACTGGGCGAGAACCGTTAGACCCCTCTCGTGTCGACTCATCAGTCGGTGCCTCCTTGGCTCCCGCATTGCCGTCACGCTCGTGCATGTCAACATCGTTTCCATTAACGGCATCAGCAAAGAGATCAATGTCCTCAAACTCGATCTCTAGCGGGAACACATCTCCCCTATAAGTCCAGTTGACCACATCAGGCACAAACTCAATATCCAGAACACTCACTAAAATCCGGGCCACCCCATGAGCATGGGTAAAGGCCATAACCACTCTTTCCGTCTTCCCAACCATAATACCCATACTGGCCACAACTCGAACATCCTGCAGAGGCTTAGATGGAGCCCCTGAAAACCGCAACCAGACCTACGTAAGCGGCTTTCCCTTAGGCTCCACCTTCTTCCACTCGTGAAACTCCAGGATGCACTTAGTACCGGGAACTCTACACAAGCCAAAGCTCAGCAGTCTCTGCAAATCATCCACAGTGGGGAAATCAACCTTAAAAACATTGTCCTCGAGAATCACCAACTCCCATCGAAAATCCCCCGGAGCCAGCTCCTGAAGCTTCCGCACAATCTGAGCCTCAGTCACCTCGCCCTGGGTCGCTTTCAGAATCCCGGTGGTCAAGCTCAGGGTCTCCTCCGGAACCTCTCTCGCAGCCGGGGACTCAAAAAACATGAGCTCGGCACAATAGATTCCATACATAGTCAGCGACGGAGCCTGGTCACGTTGCACATCTTTTTTCATTACCGATCTGCCGTATGCTTTGCAGCAATGCTTAGATCTGGAATCTTGAGTCAGCAGCAGCGATGTAGAGTGAAGATCACTTTGCAGTAAGTACCTTCGGGTTCGGGGCATGCTCAAGCTGACAGCGCGGTTGGCAGCTGCGTGGAAGCGAATCTGTTGGAGGCCTTGTTGACTGGCCTGGCTATCATGCATAACTCTGTGGTTTGCATGCTGAAGAGGGTTGCAAAAGCTTTGTGTGTTTTCCGAGCATTTTGTAGCGCCGAATCTGAGGTTGCTCCAATGTTTTGGTTGCACCGTGGACATAATTATTGTATCTCGCAGCTTCTACCAAACTATCACTACAGGAAGATCACACAATGTCGAGTACCAAAAATACTCTACAAAGGGCAAAAAATACTCGATAAAGGCTTTGATGAGTGTTATACCAGGCTTATACCTTGTCAGCAGGTTCCCCTCCCGAGTCGCCCCGCGCGCGACCGGGAGGAAACAATAGCCGGCGGCGGCCAGGCCCCCTCCTTCTCCCCCTCTCCCCTCGCCGCCGCCAGAGGGCGGCCAGGCGAAGCCTGGTCGTCGCCGGCGGCGGCGGGGAGTCCCTGTCCCCTCACGCGTCGATCTCGGGGCGGATCGGGGTGCCTCGCTTGACGGTGGGCGCGACAGCGCGGCGGCGCGGGTGTAGTGCGACGGCGGCGTGGCGGCGGCGTGACGGGCGTCGTGTGGGAGGCGTGCTTGGGGGCGGGATGCGATGGAGGCTCGGCCGGATCTGGCCCTCCTGGCAACGCGGGCTGTGGACGGCGTGGACTGCGGGCGGCCGCCTCTGTCGTGGCCATCCTGGCTGGTGGAGGTGGCGGCGCAGGTGTGGTGGTGCGTGCGGCGGCGCAGGTGGTGGGTGCTGCCAGCCAGATCTGGCGTTGGGGGTCGGCCGGCGGCGTGTGGAACCGGTGGAGCATGCCCGGCGGCTCCGGCGCTTGGAGCTTGCCGGGCGGCGTGGGTAGGGCACCGGCTGAGCGTGCCCGCTGCTCTGGTGGTGGGCGGCAGCGTGGGGAGGTCCGGCGATGGTGGCCTCCCGGTGTCGTGGCGGCTTCACGGTGGCTCGACGGGTCTGCCGCGGCAGCGGACGGCTTCTCCGGCGTTGGCATGTCTGCGATTGGATCGTCTCAACCTTCGCCCCATCTCCTCGTCGCCCGGGCGCTACTCCCATCAAAGGGCTGGTCCTTCCCCAGCTACGGTCCACCGCTCGTCTCGCGCCCGGGGCTGCAGGACCGAGCTCGTCTCGCGCACCGTGCAGCAGGACCGAGCTCGTCTTTCACATTTTTGGAAAAACAAAGTCCATAGCTTGAAAATTTTCATCACCAGATCAATTATTTGAAGCAGATGTTACTTATAATATTACACCTTTTAGTTCACAAGCAAGTCTCTTTTGGACATTGACACCATCAACAAGGTGTAAATCTAAATACATGTGCTTTTGAAAAGTGGTGGCATGCGAGGCCGGGATGAAACAATCTTTGAAGAGTGGCGACATGTGACGTGCTAGATTATATGAAGTTTTGGAAACAATAGCTAGAAAGTGGATTGGGTAGACTATTAGGAAAACTAAAGTTGGAAAAAATTCCCTACTTCTAATTATCTGGAGATCTAGTTAACTAACTACATAATTAATTAATTGCATTAATGACTTGGTTTCCAAATTGATTCCGCGCGAAAAAAAGGTCTCTATTTATATGGACCTAATGAATTGTGCACATAATTAACTGGCTGGCTAACTAATTGCATTAATGGCTTGACTTCCTAATTGATTCGGCACTCAGTTTCCAAATTGTTTTCGGATTAATGGCTGCGTGCAAACGACGATGATGTACACATTCCTCTTTAATACTCCCTCTGTGCCTTGATATAAGGTGTATAGATTTTTGAGAAAAAGTCCGAAATATAAGGTGTATTGCGTTGCACCACTCATTTGGATAAATTTTTTTAGGGATTTGATTACATTTCCTTATATCATGTAAGCTCCTCTATTTTCTCATGTCAATTAGTCATGTGTAATCTCACTCGAAACTTGTGAAATTTTCCCTTCATGTGCGTTCTTTAATTTACGTGCCAAATGAAGGAAATATGCCCTAGAGACAATAATAAAGTTATTATTTATTTCCTTATATCATGATAAATGTTTATTATTCATGCTAGAATTGTATTAACCGGAAACATAATACATGTGTGAATACATAGACAAACTTAGTGTCACTAGTATGCCTCTACTTGACTAGCTCGTTAATCAAAGATGGTTATGTTTCCTAACCATGAACAAAGAGTTGTTATTTGATTAATGGGATCACATCATTAGTTGAATGATCTGATTGACATGACCCATTCCATTAGCTTAGCACCCGATCGTTTAGTATGTTGCTATTGCTTTCTTCATGACTTATACATGTTCCTATGACAATGAGATTATGCAACTCCCGTTTGCCGGAGGAACACTTTGTGTGCTACCAAACGTCACAACGTAACTGGGTGATTATAAAGGAGCTCTACAGGTGTCTCCAAAGGTAGATGTTGGGTTGGCGTATTTCGAGAATAGGATTTGTCACTCCGATTGTCGGAGAGGTATCTCTGGGCCCTCTCGGTAATGCACATCACATAAGCCTTGCAAGCATTACAACTAATGAGTTAGTTGTGAGATGATGTATTATGGAACGAGTAAAGAGACTTGCCGGTAACGAGATTGAACTAGGTATTGGATACCGACGATCGAATCTCGGGCAAGTAACATACCGATGACAAAGGGAACAACGTATGTTGTTATGCGGTCTGACCGATAAAGATCTTCGTAGAATATGTAGGAGCCAATATGGGCATCCAGGTCCCGC
>NC_053024.1:579516353-579528154 GCF_003073215.2 Triticum urartu
ATATCCCTCTCGTGCGCCCATTCTCATATTCATTTTGATAATGTTCAATACCTGACATGCATGAAAACATAAAAACAAGTGAGATTATCTTTGTAATGCAGAAGTGATTCTAATCCAATACTTCCTCCCTGTAAACCCCTTTGTGCTATCTCTGCAATTCTTCTAAGAGGTGCCATGCATGCTGTAATTTGGTGTGTGCATTAATATAATGTGGCCTACTACTCAAAATATGAGAGCTCCAGAAGTGATGATACTTCGCAGATGACAGCTTCAACATATAGTAAAGAAGAACAAGTCGACCTGACCTGACAGATTCAAAATATACTAAGGGAGAATAACTCGACCTGACCAGTCGACCGCAAGAGAAGAGGATCATCTTAAAGAAGAGCAGAAGAGCAAGCAGATTGAAGATATTACAAGTCTTTCTATACAATGTCGGTTGGCCACCCATGATGAACCAGAGCGCACAGAGAAATACTATTCTTCGGTCTCTCCATATGTGGCTCACATGCATTTCGAAACTAAAGTAGGAACATTTAGCTGACCAATTAAACATCTCTCAGTTTTACTAATATCAGCATAATATCAGATTTGAATTTGTACAACTAAGCTTGTTTAGCTCGATGGGTGGAGCAGTGCTATTACGACACGAACCACGTAGGCTGATCGTGGTCATCATAAAATGGGGAAACCGTAAGCATGATGAGTATAGTGTTGACCGTGGCAGTGGGATGGCAGATCTGAAGCTGCAAACCGCGCAAAGGGTAGTTAGCAACCGATGTTTGCTTTGAAATAACAACTAAGATTTGGTATGGACAAGAAAGTACAGTCAACAAGTGACAAAGAAATGCAATTCTGCTGTCTCTCTATATGTCGCGACATGCATTTGGAAACTCAAGTGGGACCTTTAGCTAACCAATTAAATGTGTCTGTTAACTAATATCAGTATCATATCACAATCATATTTGAACAACTAAGCTTTGGAATTTTGAGTGTTGTGTTGTTTAGCTTGAAGGGTGGAGTAATGCTAGTACGACAGAAAGCACCTACGCAGATCATAGTAGAGTAGATAAAAGGGGAAAACCCTAAGCATCAAGAGTAAAATCAGGAAAGTGGAACTAGCTGGACCAGTGGGTGGCGCACATGCTTTTCGAAACGAATATAGGAACATTAGGTGACCAATTAAAGTTCTATCTGTTTTAGTAATATGAGCATCATATCAGATTCGTATTTCAACACGTAAGCTTTGGAATTATGAGTGGCATGTTGTTTCGCTTGATGGTTGAGGTCTTGAGGAGCAGTGCTAGCACGACACGAATAGTGAAGCACCTACGATGATGGTAGTGAATATAAAGGGGGGAAACCATAAGCTTTACGAGTATAGTGACCGTGACATGGCGGATCTGAAGGTGCAAACCGGACAAAGCTACTTCGCAACCAATGTTTGCATTCAACTAGCCACTACGATTTGGTACGGACAAGAAAAGTACAGTAAACAATTTAAGATCTATTTTCCGGGTGAGATCAATAACTTAAGCACATATGGAAGAGTACCACCTCTCTTGCGACGCCGTGTAGGCCTGCTGATACGTTGAGGGTGCTGCGGGTGCGATGGCTGTCGCGGCGGGAAGAAGACTTTAGATGGCATACGGCCGGGTTGGGTGATTAATCCTGTTGCCGTGGATGAGGCGGTCGTAGGAGCGGCAATGTCAAAGTGGACGACGGCGCCGATGAAGCGAGACGACGCGATGAAAGGATCCTGGTCCGGTGCCATGGATGAGAGACGTCCATCTCTTGCAGTGGATGACGGGGTAGGGGTAGCGGCTCCGACAAGGTGGAGGATGGGGTGGCGGACGGAGGAGGCTGGCCGCAGTGGGGAGGTTGTCGTGGCGCCGACTGTGTATGAATGGGGAAATGGAGGGGGAGGGGGATCTCAAACTTTGGGACGCGCTTGTCTGAAATGTGGTTACGAACTTATGCCCCATTTAAAATTTCGGACATCATGTCGGTTGGGTATAGGACGGTAATCTCGCATCTCCCAAATATTTGTCGGTGACGATTTCGGGCGAGGAGAGTGTGTTTTGCTGCCCACGGTGTATGAACGGGGCTGACAGATAGGGCGGTTGTGTCATGTCTGAGGGAAGTTACACATCTACCCCTATTTAAAATATTAGCCTACACCAATTTTGGACGAGGAGAGTTTGTTTTGCCGCCCACCGTGGATGAATGGGGAAATGGAGGGAGAGACACATGTCTTTCGGACGAGCTTGAATCAAATGTGTTTTGCCTCCCACGTTTGGCGCCCACCGTGTCTGAATGGGCTCAGAGGCCGTCGTGTCACGTCTGATTGAAGTTACTAGTATACCCCTATCGAGAGAAGTGTAAATCCGGTCGATAAGGATGTCAAGTGTCAGGGGTAGACAGTAATTTCCATCTCGGAAACACTTGCTTCGGGGAGCCCACAAATGATAGGGGGTGTTTAGCCGCTTCATTCAAAACTTGGGAGAATTAGCATTCATGTTTGCCCTGGGCCCTGGCAACTAAATCCAAATCCAATTTTTATTCGATTACGAATATCCACAGATAATTCTACGTTTTGTTATTTATTTCTTCAAAACCACAACAAAGATTTATTCCACCTTTATATATGATTATGATTTAGAAATGCCGTGATCTTCGAATTTAGTAGGTTGGATACACTTTAAGTCAAACAGTTCTTTCATCCAATACAATATGCTCACACGAAAAACAGTTCACCTTATGTCAATCATACAAGTACTGAGGATTACCTCGCCTAAAAAATTCGGATCATTACAACACATGGACAACATAGGGGGTCTTACAACATAATCCATTCAGAGACATGACACAACATGCAAGTACAATAATCTAATGACAATTTCAACTGCTATCTAAAGAAGAACTGGGATTACCCTGGGCTTCAGATAGCAGAAGCAGCAGGACCTCCTCCTATCTTCAAATGCAACATTCTTACTTCCTCCAATTCTTGGGTTGCTTGCATAATGCATGCAGCTAATTGCATAATTTCCAGCTTCAAGATCGAGATTACCTCATTCATGGCAGCCACACCATCTCTTTCTGCCTCTAGTAGAGCCTCAAGAACTATAATACTATGCTCAGACTGCTCTCGGCGGTGTTGCCTCTGAACTGCTACCATCTGGTAACATGGATGGCGCAACTGCTTCCACAAATAGATTCTGGGGTTGTACATTGTGTCCTAGTGTGAACGGCATCCTGAAAGGTTTCCGCTGGACATAAGTAAGAGATAGTTATCGCATGATCCAGGCAGTAAGCTTACATGGTAAACGACATACGAATTATTGCCGAGCATGGCAAGCTATATTTAAATGGTTCGAAGCAGCATCAGCCGAAAAGAAATTAAAATGGTAAGATGAAACTAGGGATGTAAGTGGCAAATAAACGACATCCGCCAGTCCCATCTAGTTAGTTTTTGCTAGCTCCCTGGTTCATTTTCCTCAAAAAACAAAAACTCTTTTGAACTATCATACCACTAGTGGACTTTAATCGGGATTAAACGGGACCCAGTTGACATCCCTAGTTGAAAGGGAGTGTACCACCGCTATATTTAAGTTGCCAAGGCATCTAAGCAGTTGAAATAATCTGAGAAAGCACTTAACAGTGTGGCCTCATATAAACTACGAAGACAGTCTTGTGATGAAGTTCAGAGGAAAAGTTAAGGACTCAAATGAACTAGGCATGCATTTTATGATAGTACAGCAGGCACTGCTGACATATTGGCCAACTCAGGTATAGCGTAACAAGTAACAAACAAGCATTCGAATCAAGCAATACAGCAAAGCAGACAACTGAACTATTTTTTTCTGTAGGATTACAGGTTGAGGGCACAAGCCAAGAAAGCAGCCCACACGCATTACATTTCACATGTACTAAAACACACTGGCTTACCATATGTTGCTGTGAAGCCTCGCTGCTGTTGCAATGTTCTTTGAAGATATCGTCAGCATCCCGTGGTTGCAAATCTACTTGTTGTAGTTTATTCTGCACCCTCTATTTAGGTAAAATTAATTTTAATCGCATGCACTGGTTCGAATTGATCATCAATGGTTCATCTAAACTAATGAAAGAAGGGTGTGTGCATACACGACAATATATCTGCTTCCCTCTATTTTTATGCTTGTTCGAGGTGCCAGCCCCAAAAGAACAAATATTTTGCTTGATGGGGTTGGCAGCTCCATAATTAATAGAAGCATCAAATTAGTCATGCAACTTGGGAAGATCAAGAACACACAAAAAAGTAATGAACAGAGGCTCGTAGCAGTGATGTAATAGCTAGCATCAGAAAATGTAGGGTAAACAAACAAAAACCAGCGGAACCACATGCTAGTTTGCTGATGTGTAATTAAGCATAGAGAACATGAAGCAGTCTGATGGAACCAACAGGTGGCATCAGAACAACACCATTATCATAAATATAGCATGCAAGAAGTAAAATAGTAGGCAGTGATATCTAGGAAGTACAATAATACTTAGGACAAAACTAAAGCATATTAACTATATGTGCACTGGTATGTAATTTAGCACATGTAACATGTTCACTACCAGAAGTATGGCCCTACAGGTGCAAGCAGAATAACGCGTCTCATGAAAAACTGAATGATGCCCTGAAGAAATTCAAAGGTGCGGTGCTTATGCTAAGAAAGTGAACGTAGGCGCGCCGTTGGATAATAGTACCTGATTCTCGGCGGCGTATGGGTATCATTGGCATACTTGATAGCTAAGGATCGTCGATGGTGCTCGTGTTGCGGTTGAGTTTGGGCCGGCTGTCACCGTCGCTGAAGCGGCTCCGGTGCTACGGTTTGCGGCGCCTGTCGACATACAAGAAAGCTCATCTGTGGTAAGTGAACAGTTGCACGATAAAGAGAAAAACCGAAGGAGTACAAATCGAAATAACCTGATGAGGCTGCGGCGTCGGTAAAGCAGGGCCGGTGGAGTTGAATATGGCATCCGTGGAGCGGGTCCGGTGCAGTGGACGAAGGCTTCGGCGGCGCGTTGTACAGTGCTTTCGGTGAGGCGGATCTGTTGCGGCGGACGAGGGCTTGTATGAAGGGCCAGCGAAGGGGCGGACGAGGGAGTCAGTGAAGGGCCTACACTGTGGTGGACGAGGCGCCGGTTAAGCAGATCCGGTGCGGTGGACCATGATGGCGGTCAAGGAGATCTAGAGTGGTGGACAAGCCAGTCGCTGAAGCGGCTCCGGTGAAGTGGTGAGTTGGCAGTTGGGGGTTCCAAGGTGCGGAAGGTAGATCCGTCGGGGTGTGAGGTCCACCGCTGCGGAGGACTAGATTCGGCGGCTTGCCGTGGTTGGGGTCGGGGAGGGGAAGGGGAGGGGCTCTGGGGAAGAATGTTGGGGGCAAAGAGGGGAAAACAATGGAGTTACCAAAGCAGCCCTTTTCCGTTCATGTGGCAGGGGTAAAACAGGAATATCGCAGGGCTAAACTTTCGGCGCGAGATATTTCGATGTGAGCGGGAAGTTTGAAAGCTTTTGGCGCCTGAAATTATATTCTGCTCTTGTACGGCCGACTATGATATCATGGCCGAGAATTTGTTTGTTTTGCACGCAAAAAGTGCAAGTTTTGAAAATCAATGTCTCCAACTCGAAACTTAGATTGTCCATTCAATTCAAATATGGATCATTGAGCTACTACAAGCAAATACCATCATACGGTCCAATTCAAATGAAATTCCAAATGTGTTTATCCTAAATATGATGACAAAAGCAAAAATGTGTATGTGTATGAATAAAGTGGATGATTATAAAGTTTGAACATGCCCGTATGTGTATATCTCTAGGTTTGATATATGAATTTGAAATCACAAATCCCGGCTTAAAAATGTACCTCCGTTTAAATGAATTACAAAAGCTAATGATGGAGTCGAATTCCAAAATTCCAATCTTAGGTTTGTAATTCTGGTACATCAAAGTATATCACGCATGTTCAAAAGTATCGTTATCTCATAGTCCAAACTGTGAAACAAATTGATCAACCTTGAGTGCACACACTATTGACCATGTATATCTCAATTACGCTAAAGTCCCTCAAATATAGACACCTCACTCTTTATCTGAAGCCACCCCCCCCTCGTCGCCCCCACACACAGTCGTTCTCTCCCCAAACACCAACACACAAGCACATTAACACCCCTCTCTCTTCTAAAGTCCGGACCCCAATATAGGTCTCTATCACTTTGTCTCTTGGGCATGCACACATCTCTTCCCCCACTCTCTAGCTAGGTCTCCCGGCATCTCTCTTTCCCAAGCACACGCACTATGTAGAGTGTATCTTTCCCATACACACAAAACGTCGCCCCCAAACGTCTATCTCCCTAGTTATGTGGTTCTCGCACACTCACCTCACACACCACCCCCACTGCAAACAAGCACACTTTGTCTCCTTGTGCACCACTCTCCTCTTTCTATCTCTCCACATGCGGACCCGCCCCAGCTCCTCCCTGTATACATATATGTCGTGACTCTTTCCATAGCTCCCTAATGTATCATCGTTCTCGATCTCGCACATTGTTCTCTACACCATCTATTCTAGATCTCTCATGAAGTCCCTATCACACACACGATGACTCGCTTCCCTTGCGTCTCCGTACATAGGCCAATTTCAAACAACATCAACATTGTCTCCTATCTATACGCCATTTATGGACACAAACGCCCCCTCTCTCTCCTCCTCTCCTCTTCTCTCTCTCTCTCTCGCTCTCACACACACCCTCCCCACACACAACGTTGTCTTCTTCAAATAGTCTGCTCCCCCCCGCCCGGCACCCATGCTATCTCCCGCTATACACATGTCACACCATTCCCCTTCTTATACTAGGTTTACCATCATTAGTGGTCTCTCTACTCACATACACACACTCCTCTCACAAAACGCGCGCACAAACACATATCTGGATCCTCATCTCTCCCCATGTCCGCATGTGTATCACACACTCATCCTAATTATGTATAGTGTCTCCACGTTACAACAACACAAAGCCCCATGTAACAATGTCTCTCTCTATCCCTCCACACCATAAGACACAAAGAATCTGTTATCCATTGCCAAGTCTCTAGACATATCACATCTCACACTCTCTCTCTCTCTCTCTCTCGCAAACACGCTCACAAGGGTTTCCCCGTGAAAACTACCGTCTATTCATCACAGTCGTGGGCAGTACGGCAAACGCGAGACGTGAAAAAGAATATCTAACACGTGCTTAGACACCTAGTAATGACTACTAGGACTAGAGCAAGCCAAAAGCGCGCCCCGTCACCCCCTCCCTTATCGCGATGGGAAAACCTTTGTTTACACAGTCGAGAAGTCATTGTGCTAAGGCTCACATGCTGAGGCGTTGATAGAATGTAAGATGCTAGTTTACGGAAAAAAGTATCGATAATACGTTGGTATCTCCATACTTATATTTCTTATCTTATAAAAAAACTAGTTGGTGATGATGGTACCGCGTTGCCATCTTGCAATATAGACGTCCGAATCTATATCGACTGATGGAAATTAAACTAAAATGATACGCACCCCTCTCCACATTTGCAGACAAGCTCCCTCGTTCATCCTTTCTCCAACACCTCATTGTTGAGCAATTAAGAAAGGAAGCCTCTAGAACAAACTGGTCTGGTGGGCCGCTGCCAGGCCGTTCGTCAATCCCATGCCTCCGCTTAGTCCGACCACCATATCACCACCACGCCCCACTCTCTTCACCTTAATCATATTTTCTCGAGATATCATTAGTTTTTACACAATGGGATTACTCCCGCATGGGTCAATCACCAACGAGTGTTTTTATAAAAAAATGCATGATGTTCCGTGTAATGCACAATCTTGCTAGTAACTCCTATAGAAGACTAAGTTGGTGATTGATGGTGTGTCGGCCATCCGTCGTTTGTGACCAATTAGATCTACAATCTACGACTGTGAGGTAAGTTGTTTGCTTTTCTCACAAACATCCACTGTCCACTAATTTGCAGAAAAACCCATAATTAGTATCTTAAAACCAACCACATCCCTCCCTGACCTCACCAAAACAGCCCAAGGAATATATTCTAATTGAAACATAATATATCTCTAGTGATATATGTATATCAAAATTAGAGTGTTTTGTATCAAGTTTGTGAATAAGTATTATTCTAATTATGATTCGTTGCAACGCACATGAACATTGCTAGTATTTCCGACCATGCAATTTTTTCCCTAGTATTCCATAGTTTCGAGTTTTCCATCAAGATATTAGTCACTCATGGTTGATATTTACTTTCAATCATGTACACATATGCACTATGTAACTAGCCTTGCTTATTGGGTTCCAAAGCTTAACTTTCACTCCTACTTACAATATGTAGAGTATTTAACAAAAAACTACCACTTTCAACCAGCCCTAGGAAGAATCTATTGTACAAAAAATAGCAAAAACATACCCAAAATTTCTTTTAATCCATGCCAAAAACTACTACCTTCCGATTAGGTTAGTTTAAACCCATTTATGATAGGGTTGGGCCACACATCCGTGCTGACGAGGCAGCTTAAACCAACACATTTTGTTTGACCGTTGACACGAGGGACCCACATCTGACCTTCTATCCTGTTATTCCCCCTCAAATCATTATTTTTCCTGAACATTACTTCAAACAGTACTGATGCGTGTTCGTCGGTGGCGCCGGTGATGAGCGAGTTGGCCACCGCTCCGCCGGACGGCCGGATGCCGCGCTGGCCTCCGCACGGGTTGGTAGGCTGGCCCGAGCGTGACCTTTGCTCGAGCCAGATGGCTGGCCTTAGCACGGCGCACGCGAGCAAGCCGCCGCGCCGCCGTGCCATCTAGCTAGCAAACCTTGCAGACAAGCAGCTGGGACGGAGCTATCTTGGCTAGCTAGGCGGCCGCGAGCGCCGGACAGAGCTTGGCATCCGGCTGCGGCAAAGATGGGCTCTGCACCGCCGGACGGTTTGACCTCGCTTCTGCCGGCGGCGGTAGCTGCGTCCCATGGCCGAGGATGACTAGGTGGACGGGCCGGAGGTAGGAGGTCAACTTGGGGATTTTTGTGCAGACTGACATGTAGGTCCACAAGTCATAACGCTCGATCGAATAGAAGGCGTTGACTTAATGGGCGACATGGGCCCTGTTGGATACTCTAAGTTCAGAGGTTAGATTCTAACCTTGAACTAACTCTAACCAAAGTGCTTTGGATGGCAGGGTTAGATTGACAACAAATGTATCAAACAGGGCCATGGGTTGAAACGTGCCTACAACGACACTTGTAGAGTAGTCGTTTCTTGGTAGGCTGGTTCGTAAGAGCATGTACAATGGTTGATAAGGTAGTCTTATCTTAAGTCTGCCACATATGCAAGTGGTAGTAGTTTCTTGGCATTATTAGTGTTTCTTGCATTATTAGGGGTTTCTTGTAAGGAACAATGTACTACTAGCGACAAAAGGCAATTCTAGGTTGCGTTGTACTCCAACAAGTACTACTAGTGGTCGCGGGTGTGTATACCTCGTTTTGTGGGTTCGATCTCAGCCGAACACACGGCGGCCTTTTTTTTAAATAGTAACTTCGCTGCGAGCCAATATTTTACACGGGTAGTTTGAGTTTTGAAGTCAAACAGACGTGCGGCACCACAATCTGGGTGCACTCGATAGCCTA
Organism: Triticum urartu; assembly: GCF_003073215.2. NCBI lineage: Eukaryota > Viridiplantae > Streptophyta > Magnoliopsida > Poales > Poaceae > Triticum > Triticum urartu. The sequence continues at coordinate 579,526,054 of NC_053024.1, forward strand.
GCCACGTGAAAGGGTTTTCCTTCCCAGCATCTCGTGGCTCGCGTGCTTTCCCTAGTCGCACCTCGCTTGCACCTTCCTCATCAACTAGTACTAGCATATTTAAACTAGCGCCTCCCAATTAAGCCCGAGGAGCCAGAAAAGCCTGGCGAGGCATTGGGAACTATGTAATATGGCTCTGTATGTAAAGTGCCCTAGTACTACTCTGTAGCTTGTGGCGTTGCACGCAATGGACTTCACTCCATTATCGCTCTACTATAAAAGAAAATTCTCTTGACATGTTTTTTTTGAAACGGAGGCAAAAGCTTTGCTTCATCTCATTCATAAAGAAGGAACTACTAAAAAAGTTCGACGAGATCCATTACACCTCCACAAATGAAGCGAAAAGCTAGTCTCGCTGTATCAAATAACTCAAATGTTTTCTGCCCCACAGTAACCGTCGCTGATAACAGGCTGCTAGTGTGTGCGTGAGAGGAGCGGCTGAGTAGGCCAGCTACGGAGAGGAGTGGCTGAATAGAGCACGAGAGTACCCCACTAGGCCACTACGCAGGTGTACTTTCCTGCATTGAATAGTACAACGATGGTTCTAGAGAACAGTACGTAGTACCCTCACTCCACTGTAGCTCCTTGGCCCTGAGATTCAAGAGTTCAAACTGGTGCACTATACTAGAAGTATAGTACATCACACTACTAGTTTGAGAAAGTAGTACTAGTACTGCTATAAATACGAGTATGTACTCCTCGTCACATATTGTAAGACGTTTTTTGACAACTAGTTCGATGTGTACAAAAAATAGCAAAAACACCCAAATCCCATGCCAAAAACTACTATCTGTGTTGCCAAAATTCTTACTAGTGCTATATTACAGTATATTGCACCCATAATATCCCATAATGGCTAGTACTAGTAGTAAATAATAGCCTCACCCCTTTGCTGAAGGAACGACTATAGTTGGAAGGGACGAGCCCTGCGGATTACTACGCTCTTATCTCCTCCTCGCCAGTTCCCCTCCCCCGAAGAGAAGGCAGTTTGTCGCTGCTCCCATGGATTCGACAGGCGGTTCTCCTCCTCGTCGGGGCTGGGAGACCTTGGACGACGATCTCTGGGAGAAATCGCACGCCGCTCCGACGTCCTCACCGCCGCAAGACTCGGTGCTTCCTGCACCAACTTTTTCAAGACGCTGCTTAAACAGGCTTGGGAAAAGGCCATGCTTGTTGGTCTTCCATGCGTCCTCGAGGAGAAGGTTCTTCTATGGGACAATCCTTCGAACAGTCCACCGCTCCCTGGCCATGGTTGCACGTTGACTCCGCTAGAGTTGCCGACGTTGAGAGGTAGTCGGATTTTGTCCGATGAGCAGGTCAGTAGGAGTTTGATCATGTAGTACTTAGTTATTCCATTTCCATCCGTAATTTCTCCGCTGCCCACCGTCTTATATATAGGCTGGGTCGGTGCCAACGAAGATTGGCTTGCATACCTCCGGCCGGATACCACCATCATTTTGCACAACATCCACAGCAGTGCGGCCGTTCCGGTAGACCCCTTCTCCACCATTGGGATCGGCCTTCCAGACTGGCTGGGCTTGAATACGTATGATGATGCCTACATGAGATTGAAGAAGATAGCAATTGCGGACCCGCCGACAAAGCGACGTGGCTACGACGATTACTATCTCATCGCGGTGTTCGACATAAGGATTGCCATCAATGCAAGAGGCAGTAACAGTAGAGGCTGGCGCATGTTGGCGGCGGCAGATTTGTACCCCTACACGTTCGAAGATGCCATGCACCATCTAGGCCGCATCTTCGCGGTGACAAGCCAGGGGACTTGTTTCATCTGGTTGCCATCCTACGGTAGAGAAGATTACAAACGGAATGCACAAACCATCATTTGCATCCCTAACGGTACTCCATTATTTTGCAGGGACCAGTCATCCCGCGATCAAAATAATATCGCCGATCCTGGATGTGCATTTGCATCCGCAATTCGGTCGAACCTGGAACCTTGTAGCTGACTTTGGCATATTGGGAGCAACTATCTTAGCAATCGTTACCCATGGTACCACTGATGTGCAACATGGTCACACAATCTACCACGATCGGACCA
>NC_053024.1:579529154-579606044 GCF_003073215.2 Triticum urartu
GATGCCCAATTTACTCTGGCTCTGGGTGGTTAGGGCTTCCTCCTCGCTAGGAATTTTCTCTCAAAGGCTTCGAGGTGGGTTGCTCTCAAACGACAAAAGCCGTGCACTAAAATCTGAGCAGCCAACCGTTTATGGTTGTAGGGGGTGGGCTATTTATAGCCACTTGGCAACCCGACCTGATTTGTCCGAAATGACCCTGGGTCACTAAGGAATTGACACGTGTCTCAACGGTCAGATTTCAAACTCTCATGGCAACTTTACTTGGGCTACAAGCAAAGCTGACTTGTCCGGCTCTGGACAAGATTCGCTCTCATTGTCTTCACTCGAAGACATAGATTTTTGGTTTAGGCATCACTTCAGTCATTCTGACTGGTTCTCCTGGACCCCACTTAACAGTACGGTGGTTCCTATGACTCAACACAAAAGAAAAAGAACTACGAAAGATCTAAGTCTTCGAGCTCCATTGGCTTCATAACGTGTCTTCTTTTGTCATAGTCTTCAATGTGAAAATATCTTCATATACCACCTTTGACTTCAATGTCTTCATACATTTTTAGGGGTCATCTCTGGTAGTAAAACCGAATCAATGAGGGATGTCTACCTGTGTTATCCTGCAATTCTCACAAACACATTAGTCCCTCAACTAGGTTTGTCGTCAATACTTCAAAACCAACTAGGGGTGGCACTAGATGCACTTACAATCTCCCCCTTTTTGGTGATTGATGACAAACTAGTTGAAGTTTTCAACGGGGAATATAGTCTGTGAAATTGTAAAGGATAAGGAATTGTCTTCATAAGTTGCAAGGGCTCCCCCTGAAGATGTGCATATAAGTTAATTTGCTTTTGGAATGCAAATGCACATGGCAGGTTGTACTTGTGGAGATCCACTTCAGCTTATGATGACAATCCACTATGCATGTGAAAGTATATGAAGATAATGACATGCATAATGGAAAATGGACGTCTGCAGAATGAGATAAGTGCGGAATTTATCATCGCACATGCAGAATTTATCTTCGCAAAACAGGGTGGCAAATAAGTAGCAGACGACCATCTGGTTTAAGTGTTACAACTCATGAGAACCAAATGTAAAACGAGAGTTGTAAGCACGAAGCAAAATATAAGGCACCCGCCCATATGAACCCGCTTGAAGACTATCAATATCTCATATGCTTCTCCCCCTTTTGTCAGTAATGACCAAAAAGGTTTGAAGACATAGAGTCTCTACTCGTTCCCATGAGGAGTAGATGAAGTAGCAGGGTTGTTGGCGTTGTTTGGCGGTGCAGAAGAGCTTGGAGGTGCTGAAGCAGGTGGCGGTGAGGTAGCATCGTCTTCCTCCTCAATGATTCTGGCAGTGACTGTGGCAGCTGAGGAAGAAAACTCAGAGTCTTCAAGAGATGGAGTGCTTCGCATCACAGCCCTTCTAGGAGGTGTGGTGTCAAACTTGAATCGCTCAGTGAAGCCATCCTCTTCAAGTTCAGCTTCAGTACATATCATTGATAGCCCTTTCCATGTACGACGACAGGTTTCATGGGTAACGAAAGCATTCTTGGTGGCAAGATTTCGGATACGATTTACATCCATCAAGAGGCTTTTCATCTGTCTCTTCAACCAGTCATGATGCCTATCCTGCTTTTGATGAAGGGCCACAAGAAGCTCTCGGTCGTTGAGAACACGAGTGCACTTCTTGGGTCTTGAAGCAGTGGCACTATCAGTGGCTTCAGTTGAAGCAGGGTGTGGTGCACGTGTAGTGCCAGCCAAAGGATACACCCTGGAGATGGCTTCAACACCTTCAACATTCTGAGTGAAGCTCTGGTGTTCTGCATTCTGAAGACTCAAAGGTTGCTTGGCAGGCTCAGGATATATAGCTTCAGCAGAGGTATCCACATCTAGCAAGAAGATCCGATGGTTGAGGGCTGAGGGCTGATATGAGATCGCAGAGTGAAGCTTGATCAGTCTCATTACCCAAGGAGCATAGAACTTCAAACCAAGTAAATCTGAGCCTGATGCAGCAAGTTGGGATATGAAGAAGTCCTCTGCGTTGAAGCATTTGTCATGAAGGATACAAAATATCAGAGTCTTCATTGCACCCTCGATCTTGGCATTTGGAGAGTGCCCTTTGATAGGCTAGAGAGTCCGCCGGATAATGTGATAGATGGTTCTGGGCAGGTACTCAAAGTCTTCAACGAAGAACTCTGTTGGATAAGGAGCATCGTGGGGCAATGGCTTCATCATGGAGAGCATCTGACTCATATTCGGTTCAGGCCTCTGGAATATGCTCTCAAGAGCTTCAGTGTGTAGTGGACAGCCTTCCTCGAAGAATTCGCCAAGAGTGGGCAGGCCGGTGAGCTCAATGATATCAAATGCATTGGCTTCGTGATGGACATTGCCGGTCATCCACTCCAGGGCCCAAGTCTCGGATCTCTGTTGTATCCTTTGATGTGGAGGGTGGCATAGAATTGCAGCAGAAGCTCTTCATTCCAGTGCTCTTCATCAGTTACAAACTGCAGCAGACCCACTTGCTTGAAGCAATCCAACGCTTCCTCTAAATAGGGCAGACCAGCAATGGCTTCAACATCAAGGCGCTTGTGCGGGAAAATGCGACCTTGGTTGTATAGGATGCATGAATAGTAGCTGCGCTGAGGATAGCTCCAGAACCTATCTGATGAAATCCTTTCCCTTGAATAGGGGTTCTTGGAGCTGTTGAAGAACGTATTATCTGCCTTGAAGCTATTGATGTTAAAGGAGCCAGGTGCTGATGCAGGACCTAGGAACCTCGGCAGCCTTGGGACTGACTTCTGGACATGAGGCCTGTGCTCAACATGGTAATCAAATTGAGGACCTGCAGCAGACTCAGGAACAGAAGTGTTTGGATCAGTAGCTTCGCTGTCTTCTGAAGCTTTTGGTGGGGAGGGCTCCACATTGGCTTCAGTGTTGGTTGTGGCAGCCTCAATATTTTCAGCCTCCGCTTAACTAGCTGGAGGATCGGTCACAAGCACGTTCTCCTGGAGAACTGCTTCTTGGTGGAGCAGAGGAGTGGGCTCTTGTGGTGCTTCTTCTGCGGCTGATGCAGCCGGAATGTCTTCAGCATAGACTTGAGGCCTTGGACCTTTGCGAAGCCTGCGGAACGCAGATGACGCCTGTGGGGTTGGAGTGGGCTGGGCCTCATAGTCTTCTTCCTCTTGCGGGCGATCCGCCCATGACGCATCTTGTGCAATTGGCGTCAGAGGACGACCAATGCTGATGAGTTCGCTGTTGTCATACTGAGGAAGGGCTACATCATCTTGTACATTGTCCTGATGACCAATGTCTTCAGCAGCGATGGGGTCGGCTGCTGGTATGTCTTCAGCTTCAGGAGCCTCTGTAGAAGCAGGCTCATGAACTGTCAGTTGTCGTTCTGCGTCAGGATAGACGACAGAAAGGGGTTCAACCCTCAAGGGCTCTGTGGGAGCAGCCCGAGCTTTCTTGATCTTTTGCTTCTTCTGAGTGGGGGCAGAAGGAGAGGCTTCAGAATGTTTCCGCTTCCTGGCTTCAGCCTCTGCAGTTCGCGTCTTCTTGAGCTCTGAAGCGGTTGACCGGCTCTTTGGCTTCGAGCCAGTCGTTGCAGTTGGGAAGACAATTGGAACTGCTTCTTGCCTTGGGGCCTCTAGTTCAGCCATAGCAGGCTTCTTCTTCTTCTTCGCGGCCATCCTGGGGTCGATGCCGGGACGCCCAAGTGCCTTGCGCTTCTCGGCCTCATTGTAGGCCTGCACACATCTGTCTGCCAGAGTCTTCATTCGCTCCCGCGAACCTTGAGCTTCTGCACGCTTCTTCAGAAAGTTTTCCTTTAGTTCGTGCATCATGACCTTGAAGCTCTTCACTTCTTGCACGCTGAGCTTGGCCATATGCTTCTTGAACTGAGCCTTTTCATGATCAATTTTCTGCTTCAGTTCAACAATGCGTTGGGCAATTGCAAGTTCTGAAGCAATAGCGCCTTGGAAGGCGACACTGAGGCCAACGGGCAGCTACAGATCTTCGAAGCTAATGTTTGGTGTGGCAAACCATTCGTCGATGAAGTTGTGGATGATGGCGACATCAAAGAGAGGCAAATTGTTGAAGATTTCAGCTTCTTCTTTGCTCTTGATGAGCTGCTTGAGAGCGTCATCTCCAAGATCTTCATCACTTGACAGATCAATGGCTTCGCTGCGCAGAATGGCAGCAGCTGTGAGCTCCTTGCCGGTGTGTGGCTGAGGCATCTTGGCCTTCTAGGGCTTGGAGACGCGGGATACGTCTTCATACTGCACACTGTCTTCAGGAGGTGCAGTTGCCAATGGCTTCGCCCTTGAGATTTTTGGTGAAGGGGGCGGCTTTGAAGCTTTCGGCTTCTTTGACTACATTGGCTTCGGTACAGCAGGAGCTTCATCAGACTCAGAGTCAGCTGGAGGGTCATTCACGGCAGTCCCTTGGACTAAGATGCGGGTGATGAGGCCCTCAAGGTTGGCATACGGACCAATGATATTGGGTTCTGCGTCGCGTGTGCCATCTGCCCTTGGTGCGGAGTGTAAGTGCATCTAGTGCCACCCCTAGTTGGTTTTGGAGTATTGACGACAAACCTAGTTGAGGGACTAATGTGTCTGTGAGAATTGCAGGATAACATAGGTAGAAGTCCCTCATTGATTCGGTTTTACTACCAGAGATGACCCCTAAAAATGTATGAAGACATTGAAGTCAAAGGTGGTATATGAAGATATTCACATTGAAGACTATGACAAAGGAAGACACGATATGAAGCCTATGGAGCTCGAAGACTTAGATCTTTCGTAGTTCTTTTTTCTTTTTGTGTTGAGTCATAGGAACCACCGTACTGTTAAGTGGGGTCCAGGAGAACCAGTCAGAATGACTGAAGTGATGCCTAAACCAAAAACCTATGTCTTCGAGTGAAGATAATGAGAGCGAATCTTGTCCAGAGCCGGACAAGTCAGCTTTGCTTGTAGCCCAAGTAAAGTTGCCAAGAGAGTTTGAAATCTGACCGTTGAGACACGTGTCAGTTCCTTAGTGACCCAGGGTCATTTCGGACAAATCAGGTCGGGTTGCCAAGTGGCTATAAATAGCCCACCCCCTACAACCATAAACGGTTGGCTGCTCAGATTTTAGTGCACGGCTTTTGTCGTTTGAGAGCAACCCACCTCGAAGCCTTTGAGAGAAAATTCCTAGCGAGGAGAAAAGCCCTAACCACCCAGAGCCAGAGAACATTGGGCATCACTTAAGTCTTCTTGTCTGTATGATCTGAAGACTTATTACACTTGAGGACTATGCATCCCCAGACGGTTAGGCGTCGCGTTCAGAGCATCCAAGAGACATTGTGGATTGCCAGTGAACGAAGTCTGTGAAGGTTTGGGAGTCTACCTTGAAGACTTACCAGAGTGATTGGGCGAGGAATAAGTGACCTTAGCTCAAGGAGAATACGGTGAGGACTTGGTGTCCTGAGCTGCGTGTTCAAGACTGGGTGTCCGGGACTGTGTGTCCTAAGGTTTAAATACCTAGCCGCTCCAACCAGACGTACAGTTGTCACAGCAACTGGAACTGGTCCAACACATCATTGTCTTCAACGAGTCACTGGTTTCATCTTCACTTCCTTTTACTTACTGTTACTCATTGTGAAGCCAGTGCATGCTTGCTATACCTTTTGTCTTCACAACGTAATTGTATGATTTGTTTGGCTTCATAACTTCGTCTTACCTGATCCTTATTACACTGCAGCTACATGTCATTGTGCTTTCACTCTATTGAATACTTGACCATGGCTTGCCTAGTGTAATCTAACTTCCGCTGCATAGTGATAGGCTTATCTCTACTGTTTGTCTTCATAACTTCCATGTTTTGAAGACTTTCATAAAAATCACCTATTCACCCCCCCTCTAGTCGATATAACGCACTTTCACGGAGGGACCAGGGTTGAAGTCTAACCCCAACTTCTTCTTGTTCTGCTTCGCTGAGGTCTGGGCAAACTGGAAGTTGCGCTTGAACAGATTGTCGTCACGACACCAGAGTAGTGACGACGGATGTGTATCATCAGGCAGTGGCCCACGAACCATGCATGGATAGAAGCTTTGGGCAATAGCTTCATCTCTGGACCTGGGTACAAGGTTCTTGAATAAGATGTCTCCCCATGGTCTTTTGATGGCACTCTTCTCAGCATACTCTTGGGTTGTGAAGCGGTACTTGAACCATTGTTCTGCCCAATAGCGTCGAATCCATTGGATTCGGGTCTTGCGCTGACCATAATTCTCTTCAAGATCTGTTTTATACATATCTGCCAGTTCATCAGGCAGATCTTTGGATGTTCCTCCACGTCGCTGTCTGCCCCCCTTCCTTGCTGCTGTTTCTGAAGCCATAAACTTTAACTTGAAAGGCTTCAAGACGTTCAAAGGCTTCAAAGCCTTTTTCTTGCTGGACCAACAGAAACTGGCTTCAGGAGAATTTATGTGATGTTGTAGGAATTCTGCAAATGAATGCAGACTATGAGAACCAAAGGATTCTCCCAGGACATGTACCTATGACAGCATTAAGGTGCGAGGGAAGGGGAAGAGGTCATATGCATTCTTAGAAGATTTTGAAGATAAATCAGTTTAGAAGACATTGACCTCATCGTGCGAAGACATTCACTCATAGAAAAGAAGTTGGTTCCAGATTTGTACAAACCCACAGATCAGTACAAGTGCGGAATCTAACTACTTCATGAAGCACAAGTGAATATACTAGGCATGTTATGAGATGCAGATTGAAAGATCTAACTTGTGTGAAGAGAAACTTCTTATGGTAGAAAGTGATAGAACCATGAGATCAACAGGGGCTGTAAAAAGAAGTTTTATTTACCACACTTGGAACTGCTAGACGGAGTGGGAGATGATGCCGAGCAGTTCAATCCTCCATGCCCTAACTTGGCGACGGAAGACACCTACGGCGACGGCGGAGAGGACGATGTCCGCGATCGGCGTGAAGACGGCATCGGAGAGGTTGCGGCAGCGAAGCGCTTCGTCGCCGGCGTCGTCGAGAGCTAGTGGTGGCGCTAGGGTTCGTGCGAGGGTGGAAGAAGGAGATAATGACCGCGGTAAGTGTGAATTTATAGGCGCAGGGGCGGCACTGCGCTATTACTCAGGTGCCCCTGGCGATTCGCATCTGAGTAATACGTGGCCATCATGCGGTATTTTGGGGGCAGTTCCACGTCCCACGCACGCCTGGATTGTCGGGTGGTCGTTCCTACTTCTCCGGATTTCATGTGGATGAATGAGCATTGAAAACGGACTTAAATGTTGTCTCTGTGTCTTCTGCTGACAAGGACGTAGAGAAGACATTCGACAGTTTCAATAGAATGCATATGACTTGGAGAGATAGAATTTTGAGATAGAGAGCATAGAGAGGTTAGGGTCCGATCACATTCACTTAGTTCAAAAGATTCAACAAGAAGACATAGCTATAAGTGAATGCTGTAGAGGACAGAACACTAGTATATATATATCTATATAATCAACATAGTGAAGCTAATCATGAAGACATGTTGAGATTGAAGCCAAACCAAATGTGAAGACATTGCAAGGTAACGCCATGAGAGAAGCACTTCAAAACAGAATGTTTGGTGGTGGCGTTGCCCACCGTATAGGAAGTATTAGACCCAGACACGGCGCACAATTATCGTGGCGCTCCGAAGTCAATTTCCACATTAATGTATTCACACTTAGAATGTATGTCTTCATTGATTGAAGATATACTTCACTTCGTGTGTTGCACATCTAAGTCATCAATATGCATAAGGGTTAGGATGTGTGCCTGATCACAGGACATTTCAGGATTCCAGGATATTTAGCTCACACCGTAACTTGCAAAACCTCTTCTCATCCAAGGGCTTGGTGAAGATATCTGCCAATTGCTCTTCAGTGTTGACGTGTATGATATCAATGTCTTCCTTCACAACATGATCTCTGAGAAAGTGATGACGAATTTCAATGTGCTTTGTCTTCGAGTGCTGAACTAGGTTGTTGGCAATCTTGATGGCGCTTTCGTTGTCGCAGTAAAGTGGCACTTGCTTCAGATGAATGCCATAGTCCTTGAGTGTTTGCTTCATCCACAGAAGCTGAGTGCAGCAAGATCCAGCAGCAATGTATTCAGATTCAGCAGTGGAGAGAGATACACAGTTCTGCTTCTTTGAAGACCAACATACAAGTGATCGTCCCAGAAAGTGACATGTGCCTGATGTAGACTTGCGATCAACTTTGTCACCAGCATAATCAGCATCCGAGAATCCAACCAAATCAAACTCTGAGCCCTTTGCATACCATAATCCTAGAGTTGGGGTGTGAGCCAAATATCGAAGAATTCGCTTCACAGCTAAGTGATGCGACTCCTTTGGTGCCGCTTGAAATCGAGCACACATGCAAACACTTAGCATAATATCTGGCCTAGATGCACATTGATAAAGTAAAGAACCAATAATGGAGCGGTATACCTTTTGATCGAACTCTTTACCATTGTCGTCAGCACCCAGATGATGTTTGGCTGGCATTGGTGTTGTGAAGCCTTTGCAGTCCTGCATACCGAATTTCTTCAGGCAATCTTTGAGATACTTCTCTTGAGATATGAAGATGCCATTGCGTTGTTGTCATATTTGAAAACCAAGGAAGAACTTCAGCTCCCCCATCATAGACATCTGATATTGCTCTTGCATCATATAGCCAAACTCTTCACTGTACTTCTGATTGGTGCAGCCGAAGATAATATCATCCACATATATTTGGCACACAAACAGTTCACCATCATATGTCTTCGTGAAAAGAGTGGGATCTAGGGAACCAGGTATGAAACCTTTGCTCTTCAGGAAGTATTTGAGTGTGTCATACCAGGCCCTAGGGGCTTGTTTGAGGCCATACAGTGCCTTGTTGAGCTTGTATACCATGTCAGGATGTTTTGGATTTTCAAAGCCAGGCGGTTGTGCAACATACACTTCCTCTTCAATCTTGCCATTGAGAAAGGCACTCTTCACATCCATTTGATATAGAAGTATGTTATGATGATTTGCATAGGCCAGCAGTATGCGGATGGCTTCAAGCCTAGCCACAGGAGCAAATGTTTCATCGAAGTCAATGCCTTCCACTTGAGTATATCCTTGAGCAACGAGACGAGCTTTGTTTCTGACAACTTGACCATGCTCATCTTGCTTGTTGCGGTATATCCATTTGGTGCCTATTATGTTGTGCTTCCATGGATCAGGACGCTTAACCAGTTCCCATACATTATTTAGCTCAAACTGTTGAAGCTCTTCTTGCATAGCTTGAATCCATTCAGGTTCCAAGAAGGCTTCTTCAACTTTCTTGGGTTCTGATATTGAGACGAATGCGAAGTGCCCACAGAAATTTGCTAGCTGAGTTACCCTTGAACGAGTGAGTGGACCAGGTGCATTGATGCTGTCAATTATTCTGTCAATCTGCACTTCATTGGCAACACGAGGATGTACAGGGCGAAGACTTTGCTCTTGTTGATCTGTGTTGTTGTTGGGAGGAATGTCTTTAGGCTGAGCATTGTCTTCATGTTGATCAGGTGCTGAGATGATAAGTTCTTCTTCAGGATGAGCTTCAGAAGGTATAATCTCTCCAGTTCCCATTAGCTTAATTGATTCACTAGCTGGAATTTCATCAAGCACATTTGGCAGTTGCTCTCTTTGTGAACAATTTGTCTCATCGAACCGCACATCCACGGTTTCAACCACTTTGTAATGAAAGAGATTGAAGACTCTGTAGGAGTGCGAATCCTTTCCATATCCAAGCATAAAACCCTCATGTGCTTTTGGTGCAAATTTTGAGGTGTGATGTGGGTCCTTGATCCAGCACCTTGCGCCAAATACTCTGAAGTAACTGACATTTGGCTTTTTGCCAGTAAGGAGCTCATAAGATGTTTTGTTCAAAAGCTTGTGAAGATAAACACGATTGATTGTATGGCATGTAGTGTCAATGGCTTCAGTCCAGAATTTTCTTGGAGTCTTGTATTCATCTAGCATCGTTCTGGCCATCTCAATGAGTGTTCTGTTCTTGCGTTTGATGACGCCATTCTGCTGTTGGCGTGTACGGAGCTGAGAATTCATGTGTGATGCCCAAGGTATCAAGATATGTATCAAGGCCAGTGTTCTTGAATTCAGTGCCATTGTCACTTCTGATGTGCTTTATCTTGGCGCCAAAATTGTTCATAGCTCGATTTGGCAAGCGTCTGAAGACATCCTGCACTTCAGTCTTGTAAAGGATTATGTGCACCCAAGTATATCTAGAATAATCATCAACAATTACGAAGCCATAGAGGCATGCAGAGTAGTAAAAGTTGAGTAGTGAGTGGGACCGAAAAGATCCATGTGAAGCAGTTCGAAGGGTCGAGTAGTGGTCATGATTGTCTTCGAGGGATGTTTTGCCCTCGTCATCTTCCCTGCTTCACAGGCACCGCATAAGTGATCTTTCTTGAACTTGACGCCCTCGATGCCTATGACATGTTTCTTCTTCACAAGGGTGTGGAGGTTCCTCATGCCAGCATGCCCAAGCCTCCGATGCCAAAGCCAGCATTCTGAAGCTTTTGCAAGAAGACATACTGCAAGTTGTGGCCCTGCTGAGAAATCTACCACGTACAGATCATCTTTTCGATACCCTTCTAACACTAGAGACTTGTCAGATTCCATTAGTACAAGCCAACGATATTTTCCAAACATTACGATCATGTTCAAATCGCAAAGCATTGAGACAGACATTAAGTTGAAGCCAAGGGATTCAACAAGCATGACTTTATCCATGTGTTGATCCTTTGAGATTGCAACTCTACCTAGACCCAATACCTTACTTTTACCAGTGTCAGCAAATGTGATGTGGCTCTTGTCGGATGGACGTAAGGTTGAGTCCATAAGAAGGCTTCTTTTGCCAGTCATGTGATTTGTACACCCACTGTCAATAATCCATTCTGAAGACTTTGAAGACGCTGGTGTCGTACCCTACAGTGCAGTTAGGGGGATAGGCTTCACGAAGAGAATTGTGAAGCAAAAACATTTGACGAACCAGTGGGTTACGAAAACTTAGATCCAAATTAGGACTAATAGGGAGAGTAGCATGCGATTCAGGAACGAAGTACATAATGATGCCATTCGGGCATTTTATCTTGCGCCCTACAAGTTTTTTAAGGTCCCCAGTAATAGCGTCAGAAGATTTTGTTTTTCTGCAGGAGACCTTTCCCTGCAAAAGAGAGTTAAGCTTTCTTAACCACCCACATTTCAAGGGTGGCTTAGAAGCAATAAGTCTAAGTGCAGCATCTGAGAATTTTGGTTTTGGAGCCCTAGCAAACAGTCTAGCAGACGGACAATAGTACTCATAAGCATAGACAGAATAGTTTTTGGTCATATGAACATGATGGTTTGATGAACCGCTCTCATATTCATATGCCTGAGTATGGTTTCCCTGCAAAACATTTGCGTTAGTGCGACTCAGGTGAGTCCTCTGTCTGTATGAAGCCTTTGGACCGTATGAAGCCTTTGGTCTGAGGTTTGTCTTCTTCATGTGAGGTGTCATGAAGACATTCATAGGAAGATTTTCCAGACACTTTTTCAGAACCCAAATCTTCTTCATAGGCGGTCCATTCCTGCAGTTAGTACCAATGTACCTGGCAAACACTACACCATTCTGATTTTTAAACAGTACATAGTTTGCATCAAAGGATTCATCAATGATAATGGGGTTAGCACAGGTGAAGCCAGATAAATTGGATGGATCTGCTGAAGGTTCCTTTGCAGCAACCCACTTGGTTTTGGGGTACTGCTCAGGTTTCCAGTAAGAGCCATCTGCATTTATTTTCCTTACGAACCCAACACCCTCTTTCCTAGGGTTTCGGTTCAGAATCTGCTTCTTGAGGACATCACATAATGTCTGATGTCCTTTAAGACTTTTGTACATCCCTGTTTCAAGCAATGTCTTCAACCTAGCATTCTCATCAGCAATAGTAGTGGTATCCTCAGCAGAGGGGTTAGTTACCACATCAACAGTTGAAGATATTGCAACAGCAGTAGCAGTGGAACATTCAGCAACAGAAGTAGCATTATCACGCTTAATGCATTTAAGACATGGTGGTTCAAACCCTTCCTCAGCGGAACTGATCTGTTCGGCGCGAAGTGACTCGTTTTCCTTTTGAAGATCTTCATGAGCCGCTCTCAATTTCTCAAGTTCTTGCTTCCTTTGAAGGTAATCATAGGAAAGCTTTTCATGAGTTGTTGAGAGAGTATCATGACGATCTTCAAGTTCCTGATACTTAACGTGAAGATTTTTTATGTCTTCAATTAAGGATTCAGATCGAGTCATTTCAGCACCCAACAGATCATCGCTTCTGTCTAACAGTTTTTGAATATGTTCCATGGCTTTCTGTTGTTCAGTTGCAATTTTAGCAAGTGTTTTGTAACTGGGTTTTGAATCACAATCAGAGTCATCTTCACTAGATGTTTGATAGTGGGTAGTGCGTTTGTTTACCTTGGCACCGCGTGCCATGAAGCAGTAGGTAGGAGTGGAGTAGTCCTTGTCATTTGCATCGGTGTCGGTGATGAAGTCATTGTCTTCAGTGTTGAAGATGGACTTGGCGACGTATGCTGTAGCCAGACTTGCAATGCCAGAATCAGACTCCTCCTCAGACTCCGCCTCTGCCTCCTCAGAAGCGGACTCCTCCTCTGAATCCATTTCCTTGCCAACAAACGCACGTGCCTTGCCAGATGAGCTCTTCTTGTGTGATGAAGACTCTGAGGAAGACTTAGAAGAAGACTTTGAGTATTTCTTCTTCTTCTTGTCGTCAGAATCATATTCCTTGCTCTTCTTCTTCTTTCTGTTCTCATTGTCCCACTGTGGACACTCAGAGATGAAGTGTCCAGTTTTCTTGCACTTGCGGCATGTTTTCTTCTTGTAGTCATGAGCAGAAGCTTCATCATTCCTTGAGCTTGATCGTGAAGACTTTCTGAAGCCTTTCTTCTTGGTGAATTTTTGGAACTTCTTCACTAGCATTGCAAGTTCCCTTCCAATGTCTTCAGGATCATCAGAGCTGCTATCAGATTCTTCTTCAGATGAGGAAACAGCTTTTGCTTTCAAGGCATGAGTTCGCCCATAGTTTGGACCGTAGATATCTCTTTTCTTAGAAAGCTGAAACTCATGTGTGTTGAGCCTCTCAAGTATGTCAGATGGATCGAGTGTCTTGAAATCAGGACGTTCTTGAATCATCAGGGCTAGGATGTCAAACGAACTATCAAGTGATCTCAGCAGCGTCTTGACGATTTCATGTTTGGTGATCTCAGTGGCGCCGAGGGCTTGAAGCTCATTTGTGATGTCAGTGAGCCGATCAAATGTGTGCTGGACATTCTCATTGTCATTTCGCTTGAAGCGGTTGAAGAGGTTGCGAAGGACACTGATTCTCTGATCTCTCTGGGTTGAGATGCCTTCATTGACCTTGGAGAGCCAGTCCCAGACCAGCTTGGATGTCTTCAAAGCACTCACACGGCCATACTGTCCTTTGGTCAGATGTCCACAAATGATATTCTTGGCAGTAGAGTCCAGTTGAACGAAATTCTTGACATCAGCAGCAGTGACACCTTCTCCAGCCTTGGGAACGTCGTTCTCGACGACATACCATAGGTCGACGTCAATGGCTTCAAGATGCATACGCATCTTATTCTTCTAGTAGGGATATTCAGTTCCATCGAAGAAGGGGCACGCACCGGAGACTTTAATTATCCCTGCAGTCGACATAGCTAAAATTCCAGGTGGTTAAACCGAATCACACAGAACAAGGGAGCACCTAGCTCTGATACCAATTGAAAGTGCGTTATATCGACTAGAGGGGGGGTGAATAGGCGATTTTTATGAAAGTCTTCAAAATGTGGAAGTTATGAAGACAAACAGTAGAGATAAGCCTATCACTATGCAGCGGAAGTTAGATTACACTAGGCAAGCCATGGTCGAGTATTCAATAGAGTGAAAGCACAATGACAAGTAGCTGCAGTGTAATAAGGATCAGGTAGGAAGAAGTTATGAAGCCAAACAAATCATACAGTTACGTTGTGAAGACAAAAGATATAACAAGCATGCAATGGCTTCACAATGAGTAACAGTAAGTAAAAGGAAGTGAAGATGGAACCAGTGACTCGTTGAAGACAATGATGTGTTGGACCAGTTCCAGTTGCTATGACAACTGTACGTCTGGTTGGAGCGGCTAGGTATTTAAACCTTAGGACACATAGTCCCGGACACCCAGTCCTGAACACGCAGCTCAGGACACCAAGTCCTCACCGTATTCTCCTTGAGCTAAGGTCACATAGTCCTCGCCCAATCACTCAGGTAAGTCTTCAAGGTAGACTCCCAAACCTTCACAGACTTCGTTCACTGGCAATCCACAATGTCTCTTGGATGCTCAGAACGCGACGCCTAACCGTCTGGAGGATGCACAGTCCTCAAGTGTAATAAGTCTTCAGATCACTCAGACAAGAAGACTTAAGTGATGCCCAATTTACTCTGGCTCTGGGTGGTTAGGGCTTCCTCCTCGCTAGGAATTTTCTCTCAAAGGCTTCGAGGTGGGTTGCTCTCAAACGACAAAAGCCATGCACTGAAATCTGAGCAGCCAACCGTTTATGGTTGTAGGGGGTGGGCTATTTATAGCCACTTGGCAACCCGACCTGATTTGTCCCAAAATGACCCTGGGTCACTAAGGAACTGACACGTGTACCAACGGTCGAATTTTGAACTCACACGGCAACTTTACTTGGGCTACAAGTAAAGCTGACTTGTCTGGCTCTGGACAAGATTTTCTCTCAAAGTCTTCGCTCGAAGACATAGGATTTGAATTAGGCATCACTACAGTCATTCTGACTGGTTCTTTTGGACCCCACTTAACAGTACGGTGATTCCTATGACACTACATAAATGAAATAAAACTACGAAGGATCTAAGTCTTCGAGTTCCATAAGCTTCATAGGGAGTCTTCTCATGTCATTGTCTTCAATATGAATATCTTCATAAACCACCATTGTCTTCAATGTCTTCGTACATTTTTAGGGGTCATCTCTGGTAGTAAAACCGAATCAATGAGGGACTTCTATCTGTGTTTTCCTGCAATTCTCACAAACACGTTAGTCCCTCAACTAGGTTTGTCGTCAATACTCCAAAACCAACTAGGGGTGGCACTAGATGCACTTACAATCTCCCCCTTTTTGGTGATTGATGACAAACTAGTTGAAGTTTCCAACGGGGAACATAATTTGTGAAATAGTAAAGGAATTTGTCTTCATAAGTTGCAAGGGCTCCCCCTGAAGATGTGCATATAAGTAATTTGTCTTTTGAATGCAAATGCACATGGCAGGTTGTACTTGTGGAGATCCACTTCAACTTATGATGAGAATCCACTATGCATGTGAAAGTATATGAAGATAATGACATGCATAATGGAAAATGGACGTCTGCAGTAAGAGATGAGTGCGGAATTTATCGTCGCACATGCGGAATTTATCTTCGCATAACGGAGTGACAAGCAGGTAGCAGATGGCCATCAAGGCTAAGTGTTACAACTCAAAGAAGCAAATGTAGCAAAAACGGGAGTTGTAAGCACGAAGCAAAATGTAGCAAAATATAGTGGCACCCGCCCAAAGTGACCCGCACATGATGAAGACTATAAACATCATGCTTCTCCCCCTTTTGTCAGTGATGACCAAAAAGGTTTGAAGACATAGAGTTTTCTACGCGTTCCCAGGCGCAGCAGGGTCGGTGGAGTTGTTTGGTGGCGGTGCAGATGAGCTTGGTGCAGATTCGACGTGTGTTGAAGCAGGTGGAGATGATGTCGCATCGTCGTCTTCTTCAATAATCCGGGCAGACACGGTGGCAGCAGAAGAAGAGAATTCTGACTCTTCAAGTGATGGTGTGCTTCGCATCACCGCTCTTCTTGGAGGCGTGGAGTCAAATTGGAATCTCTCTCTGAAGCCATCCTCTTGCAGTTCAGCTTCATTGCTCATCATGGTGAGGCCTTTCCAAGTGCGGCGACAAGTCTCGTGTGCGACAAACGCATTTTTGGTTGCCAGATTTCTGATGCGATTGACGTCTTGCATGATGCTTCTCATCTGCCGTTTGAGCCAGTCGTGATGCCTATCTTGCTTTTGGTGAAGAGACAAAAGAAGCTCTCGGTCATTAAGTGTTCGAACGCGCTTCTTGGGTCTCTTGGCAGCTGTGCTGTCAGTGGCTTCAGTTGATGCAGGGGCACGTGTGGTGCCAGCCATTGGATACACTCGGGAGAGAGCTTCAACACCTTCAATATTTTGAGTGAAGCTCTGGTGTTCTGCATTTTGAAGACTTAATGGTTGCTTGCCAGGCTCTGGATATATTGCTTCAGCAGATGTGTCCACATCTGGCAAGAATATCCTATGGTTGCGGGCTGAGGGTTGATAGGAGATTGCAGAGTGAAGCTTGATCAGCCTCATAACCCAAGGAGCATAGAACTTTAATCCAAACAGTTCTGAGGCAGACGCTGCAAAGTGATGGATGAAGAGATCCTGTGCATTGAAGCATTTGCCATGTAGAATGCAGAAGATGAGAGTCTTCATTGCACCATCAATTGTAGCATATCGAGAGTGTCCCTTTACAGGCCATAGAGTCCGCCTTATGATATGATATATTGTTCTGGGCAGGTACTCTAAGTCTTCAACGAAGAATCTAGTTGGATAGGGTGCATTCGGAGGCAGTGGCTTCATCATTGAGAGCATCTGACTCATATCTGGCTCAGGACGCTGAAATATGCTCTCAATTGCTTCAGCATGGAGTTGGCACCCTTCTTCAAAGAATTCGCCAGGAGTGGGAAGGCCGGTAAGCTCAATTAGGTCGAAAGCATTGGCTTCATGATGGATATTGCCTGTCATCCACTCCAGAATCCATGTCTTCGGATCTCTATTATAGCCTTTGATATGCACAGTGGCATAGAACTGGAGCAGAAGCTCTTCGTTCCAGTGCTCTTCATCAGTGATAAATGGCAGCAAACCCACTTGCTTGAAGCAATCCAGTGCTTCTTCCAGACCAGGCAGACCAGCAACAGCTTCAACCTCAAGGCGCTTGTGAGGAAAGATGCGGCCTTGGTTGTAAAGGATGCATGAATAATAGCTGCGCTGTTGATGGCTCCAGAACCTATCTGATACAATCCGTTCCCTTGAATAAGGGTTCTTGGAGCGGTCGAAAAACGTGTTATCGGCCCTGAAGCCGTTGATGTTGAAGGAACCAGGAGCTGATGCAGGACCTGGGAACCTTGGCAGTCGTGGGATCGGCTTCTGGACCTGGGGTCTGTACGCAATATGATAGTTGAATTGTGGTCCTATAGCAGACTCAGACACAAAATGTTCAGGAGCAGTAGCTTCATTGTCTTCTGAAGCTATTGTTGGGTTGGGCTCCACATTTGCTTCGGCGTTGTTTGTGGCAGCCTCAACATTTGCAGACTCAGGCACGTTCTCCTGGAGAACTGCTTCTTGTTGGTGTGGGGGAGTTGGAGCTTGTGGTATCTCTGCATGCTCTTCGGCTGATGCAGCCGGAATGTCGTCAGCAGCCTGAGCCCTTGGCCCTTTGCGAAGCCTACGGAATTTGGGCGACGCTTGTGGAGTTGCAGTGGGCTGTGGCTCATCTTCTTCCTGTGGGCGATCTGCCCATGATGCTGCTTGTGTGATTGGCGTCAAGGGACGACCAATACTGATCAGTTCGCTTGTCTCAAGCTGAGGAAGGGCTGCATCACCTTGCACATTGTCTTGGAGACCAATGTCTTCAGCAGCGTAGGGTTCGTCTGCTGGAATGTCTTCAGTGTTGGGTTCATGCACAGTCAACTGACGATCTGTGTCAGGATAGCGGACGCAGAGGGGTTCAACTATCAGGGGCTCTGTGGGAGCAGCCCGAGATTTCTTGGTCTTGCGCTTCTTGATGATGGGTTCAGAAGGAGAGGCTTCAGAATGTTTTCTCTTCTTAGCTTCAGCCTCTGCAGTCCGTGTCTTCTTGTGCTGTGAGGCGGTTGATCGACTCTTTGGCTTCGAGCCAGTCGTTGCAGCGGGGAAGACAATCGGAGCAGTTTCTGACCTTGGCGCTTCAGGTTCGGGCACAGCCGCCTTCTTTTTCTTCTTCGCGGCCATCCTGGGGTCAATGCCGGGACGCCCAAGTGCCTTGCGCTTTTCTGCCTCATTGTAGGCTTGCACGCAGCGATCAGCCAAAGTCTTCATGCGTTCTCGCGAGCCTTGAGCTTCGGCACGCGTCTTCAGGAAGTTCTCTTTCAGCTCGTGCAACATGATCTTGAAGTTTTTCACTTCTTGCACACTGAGCTTGGCCACATGCTTCTTGAACTGAGCCTTTTCATGATCAATTTTCTGCTTCAGTTCTACAATTCGCTGGGCTATTGCAAGTTCTGAAGTGATTGCACCTTGAAAGGCAACGCTGAGGCCTATGGGTAGTTGCAGATCATTGAAGCTTATGTCTGGTGTGTCAAACCATTTGTCAATGAAGTTGTGGATGATGGCGACATCAAACAGAGGCAGATTGTTGAAGATTTCAGCCTCCTCCTTGCTCTTGATGAGCTGCTCAAGAGCATCATCTCCAAGATCTTCATCGCTTGAGAGATCAATGGTTTCGCAGCGCAGAATGTCAGCAGCTGTGAGCTCTTTGCCTGTGTGTGGCTGAGGCTTCTTGGCTTCTTGGGGCTTGGACACTCGTGATAAGCCTTCTGACTGCACACTGGCTTCAGGAGGTGCAGTTGCTAAAGGCTTCACTCTTGCGATCTTGGGAGAAGCGGCTGGCTTTGAAGCTTTTAGAGCTTTTGGCTTCTTCTGCTTTGGCTTCGGAGCAGCAGGGGCGTCATCTGACTCAGTATCTGCTGGAGGATCATTCACAGCAGTCCCTTGGACTAGGATGCGAGTGATGAGGCCTGCAAGATTGGCATACGGCCCGATGATATTGGGATCGGCGTTGCGTGTGCCATCTGCCCTTGGTGAGGAGGGACCAGGGTTGAAGTCAAGCCCAAATTTCTTCTTGTTTATCTTTGCTGACTGTTGTGCAAACTGAAAGTTGCTCTTGAAGAGATTATCATCGCGGCACCAGAGAAGTGATGACGGATGTGCCTCAGCTGGCTGTGGTCCTCTCACCATGCATGGATAGAAGCCTTGAGCAATGGCTTCGACTCTGGACCTGGGTACAAGATTTTTGTATAGTACGTCTCCCCACGGTCTTTTGATGGCGCACTTCTCCGCATATTCCTGAGTGACGAAGCGGTAGTGGAACCATTGCTCTGCCCAATATCTTCGAATCCATTGGATTCGTGTCTTGCGCTGACCATAGCTTTCTTCAGGATCAGTTTTGTACATCACTGCCAATTCATCAGGCACATCTTTGGACGTTTCACCACGTCGCTGTCTGCCTCCCTTCCTTGCTGCTGTTTCTGAAGCCATGAATAACTTGGAAGGCTTCAAAATGTTCAAAGGCTTCAAAGGCTTCCTTTTGCAAGAACTGGCTTCAGGAGAGTTGATGTGATGCTGCAAGTACTCTACAAATGAATGCAGACTATGAGAACCAAAGGATTCTCCCACGGACATGTACCTGTGACAGCATTAAGGTGCGAGGGAAGGGGAAGAGGTCATATGCATTCTCAGAAGATTTTGAAGATAAATCGGTTTAGAAGACATAGACCTCATTGTGCGAAGACATTCACTCACAGATAAGAAGTTGGTTCCAGATTTGTACGAACCCACAGATCAGTACAAATGAGGAATCTAACTACCTTATGAAGCAAAAGTGAATATACTAGGCATGTCATGAGATGTAGCGAGATAACTAACTGATGTGAAGAGAAACTCCTTATGGCAGAAAGTGACTGAACTATGGGATCAAAAGAGGCTGTAAAAAGAGATTTTATTTACCACACTTGGAACTGCTAGACAAGGTGAGAGTTGAGGCCGAGCAGTTCGATCCTCCGTGCCCTAACTTGGCGACGGAAGACACCTACGGCGACGGCGGAGAGAGCGATGTCCGCTGTCGGCGTGAAAACGGCGTCGGAGAGGTTGCGGCAGTGAAGCGCTTCGTCACCGGCGTCGTCGAGTGCTAGCGGTGGCGCTAGGGTTCGTGCGAGGGTGGAAGAAGGAGATAATGACCGCAGTGAATCGTATATTTATAGGGATAGAGGCGGCACTGCGCTATTACGCAGGTACCCCTGGCGGTTCGCATTTGAGGCACGCGTGGCCAGTTAGAGGACGATTGGGATTTGTTCCACGTCCCACGCACGCCTAAATTGTCGGGCGGTCGTTCCTGCTTCTCCGGATCTTATGTGGAGGAATGAGCATTAAAAACGGACTTTTATGGTTGTCACTATGTCTTCAGCTGACAAGGACACAGTGAAGACATTTCACAGTTACAACAGAATGCATATGACTTGGAGAGATAGAGTTTGAGATAGAGAGCATAGATAGGTTAGGGTCCGATCACATTCACTTAGTTCAAAAGATTCAACCAAGAAGACATAGCTATAAGTGAATGCTGTAGAGGACAGAACATCAGTACATATATATCCATATAATCAACGCAGTGAAGATAATCATGAAGACATATTGAGAATGAAACCAAACCAATTGTGAAGACATTGAGAGGTAACGCCATGAGAGAAACACTTCAAAATGGAACGTTTGGTGGTGGCGTTACCCACCGTATAGGAAGTATTAGACCCAGACACGGCGCACAATTATCTTGGCGCTCCGAAGTCAAATTCCACATTAATGTATTCACACTTAGAATGTATGTCTTCATTGTTTGAAGATATATGCTACTTCGTGTGTTGCACATCTAAGTCATCAATATGCTTAAGTGTTAGGATGTGTGCCTGATCACAGAACATTTGAGGATTCCAAGATATTTAGCTCACACCGTAACTTGCAAAATCTCTTCTCATCCAAGGGCTTTGTGAAGATATCTGCCAATTGCTCTTTAGTGTTGACGTGTATGATATCAATGTCTTCCTTCACAACATGATCTCTGAGAAAGTGATGACGAATTTCAATGTGCTTTGTCTTCGAGTGTTGAACTGGGTTGTTGGCAATCTTGATGGCGCTTTCGTTGTCGCAGTAAAGTGGCACTTGCTTCAGATGAATGCCATAATCCTTGAGTGTTTGCTTCATCCACAGAAGCTGAGCGTAGAAAGATCTAGCAGCAATGTATTCAGATTCAGCAGTGGAGAGTGATACACAGTTCTGCTTCTTTGAAGACCAACATACAAGTGATCGTCCCAGAAAGTGACATGTGCCTGATGTAGACTTGCGATCAACTTTGTCACCAGCATAATCAGCATCCGAAAATCCAACTAAATCAAACTCTGAGCCCTTTGGATACCATAATCCTAGAGTTGGGGTGTGAGCCAAATATCAAAGAATTCGCTTCACAGCTAAGTGATGCGACTCCTTTGGTGTCTCTTGAAATCAAGCACACATGCAAACACTAAGCATGATATCTGGCCTAGATGCACATAAATAAAGCAAAGACCCAATCATGGAGCGGTATACCTTTTGATCGAACTCTTTACCATTGTCGTCGGGACCCAGATGATGCTTGGCTGGCATTGGTGTTGTGAAGCCTTTGCAGTCTTGCATACCGAACTTCTTCAGGCACTCTTTAAGATATTTATCTTGAGATATGAAGATGCCGTTGCGTTGTTGCCGTATTTGAAGACCAAGAAAGAACTTCAGCTCCCCCATCATGGACATTTGATATTGCTCTTGCATCATGTATCCAAACTCTTCACTATACTTCTGATTGGTGCAGCCGAAGATAATGTCATCCACATATATTTGGCACACAAACAGTTCACCATCATATGTCTTCGTGAAAAGAGTGGGATCCAGGGAACCAGGTATGAAGCCTTTGCTTTTCAGAAAGTACTTGAGTGTATCATACCAGGCCCTAGGGGCTTGTTTGAGGCCATACAGTGCCTTGTTGAGCTTGTATACCATATCAGGATATTTTGGATTTTCAAAGCCAGGTGGTTGTGCAACATACACTTCTTCTTCAATATTGCCATTGAGAAAGGCACTTTTCACATCCATCTGATAGAGAAGTATGTTATGATGATTTGCATAGGCCAGCAGTATGCGTATGGCTTCAAGCCTAGCCACAGGAGCAAATGTTTCATCGAAGTCAATGCTCTCCACTTGAGTATATCCTTGAGCAACTAGACGAGCTTTGTTTCTGACAACTTGACCATGCTCATCTTGCTTGTTGCGGTATATCCATTTGGTGCCTATTATGTTGTGCTTCCATGAATCAGGACGCTTAACCAGTTCCCATACATTATTCAGCTCAAACTGTTGAAGCTCTTCTTGCATAGCTTGAATCCATTCAGGTTCCATGAAGGCTTCTTCAACTTTCTTGGGTTCTGATATTGAGACGAATGCGAAATTCCCACAGAAGTTTGTTAGCTGAGTTGCCCTTGAACGAGTGAGTGGACTAGGTGCATTGATGCTGTCCAGTATTTTGTCAATTTGTACTTCATTTGCAACACGAGGGTGTGTTGGGCGAAGACTTTGCTCTTGCTGATCTATGTGGTCATTTGAAGGTATATCTTCAGGCTGAGCATTGTCTTCATGTGGATCAGGTGCTGAGATGATAAGTTCTTCTTCAGGTTGAGCTTCAGAAGGTACAATTTCTCCAGTTCCCATAAGCTTGATTGATTCATTTGCAGGAACTTCATCTAGCACATTTGGCAATTGCTCTCTTTGTGATCCATTGGTTTCATCAAATCGCACATCCACTGTTTCAACCACTTTGTAGTGGAAGAGATTGAAGACTCTGTAGGAGTGCGAATCCTTTCCATATCCAAGCATGAAGCCTTCATGTGCTTTTGGTGCAAACTTTGAGGTGTGGTGTGGGTCCTTGATCCAGCATTTTGCGCCAAATACTCTGAAATAACTGACATTTGGCTTCTTGCCAGTTAGGAGTTCATAGGATGTCTTGTTCAGAAGCTTGTGAAGATAAACACGATTGATTGTATGGCATGCAGTATCAATGGCTTCAGTCCAGAATTTTCTTGGAGTCTTGTATTCATCTAGCATTGTTCTGGCCATCTCAATGAGTGTTCTGTTCTTGCGTTCGACGACGCCATTCTGCTGTGCCGTGTATGGAGCTGAGAATTCATGTGTGATGCCCAAGGTATCCAGATATGTATCAAGGCCAGTGTTCTTGAATTCAGTGCCATTGTCACTTCTGATGTGCTTTATCTTGGCGCCAAAATTGTTCATAGCTCGATTTGCGAAGCGTCTGAAGACATCCTGCACTTCAGTCTTGTAAAGGATTATGTGCACCCAAGTATATCTAGAGTAATCATCAACAATTACGAAGCCATAGAGGCATGCAGAAGTAGTAAAAGTTGAGTAGTGAGTGGGACCGAAAAGATCCATGTGAAGCAGTTCGAAGGGTTGAGTAGTGGTCATGATTGTCTTCGAAGGATGTTTTGCCCTTGTCATCTTCCCTGCTTCACAGGCACCGCATAAGTGATCTTTCTTGAACTTGACGCCTTCGATGCCTATGACGTGCTTTTTCTTCGCAAGGGTGTGGAGGTTCCTCATGCCAGCATGCCCAAGCCTTCGATGCCAAAGCTAGCATTCTGAAGCTTTTGCAAGAAGACATACTGCAAGTTGTGGTCCTGCTGAGAAATCTACCACATACAAATCACCTTTCCTATACCCTTCAAACACTAGAGATTTGTCAGATTCCATTAGCACCAGGCAGCGATATTTTCCAAACATTACAATCATATTCAAATCGCAAAGCATTGAGACAGACATTAAGTTGAAGCCAAGGGATTCAACAAGCATGACTTTATCCATGTGTTGATCCTTTGAGATTGCAACTCTACCTAGACCCAATACCTTACTTTTACCAGTGTCAGCGAATGTAATGTGGCTCTTGTCGGATGGACGTAAAGTTGAGTCCATAAGAAGGCTTCTTCAGCCAGTCATGTGATTTGTACACCCACTGTCAATAATCCATTCTGAAGACTTTGAAGTCGCTTGTATCGTACCCTACAGTGCAGTTAGGGGGATAGGCTTCACGAAGAGTGTTGTGAAGCATAAACATTTGATGAACCAGTGGGTTATGAAAGCTTAGATCCAGATTAGGACTAATGGGGAGAGTAGCATGCGATTCAGGAATGAAGTACATAATTATGCCATTTGGGCAGTTTATCTTGCGCCCCACAAGATTTTTATGGTCCCCAGCAATAGCATCAGAAGATTTTGTTTTTGTGCTGGAGACCTTTCCCTGCAAAAAAAAGTTAAGCTTTCTTAACCACCCACATCTTCAAGGGTGGCTTAGAAGCTATGAGTCTAAGAGCAGCATCTGAGAATTTTGGCTTTGAAGCCTTAGCAAACAGTCTAGCAGGGGGACAATAATACTCATAGGCATAAGCAGAATAATTTTTGGTCATATGAATATGACGGTTCAATGAACCGCTCTCATATTCATATGCCTGAGTATGGTTTCCCTGCAAAACATTTGCGTTAGTGTGACTCAGGTGAGTCCTCTGTCTGTATGAAGCCTTTGGACCGAGGTTTGTCTTCTTCAAGTGAGGTGTCATGAAGACATTCACAGGAAGATTTTCCAGACATGTTTTCGGAACCCAGATCTTCTTCATAGCCGGTCCATTCCTGCAGTTAGTACCAATGTACCTGGCAAACACTTCACCATTCTGATTCTTAAACAGTTTATAGTTTGCATCAAAGGATTCATCAATGATAATTGGGTTAGCACAAGTGAAGCCAGATAAATTGGATGGATCTGCTGAAAGTTCCTTTGCAGCAACCCATGTAGTTTTGGGGTACTGCTCAGGTTTCCAGTAAGAGCCATCTGCATTGATTTTCCTCACGAACCCAACACCCTCTTTCCTAGGGTTTCGGTTCAGAATCTGCTTCTTAAGGACATCACATAATGTTTGATGCCCTTTCAGACTTTTGTACATCCCTGTTTCAAGCAATGTCTTCAACCTAGCATTCTCATCAGCAATAGCAGTGGTATCCTCAGCAGAGGGGTTAGTTGCCACATCAACAATTGAACATATTGGAACAGTAGTAGCAGTGGAACATTCAGCAACAGAATTAGCATTATTACGCTCAATGCATTTAAGACATGGTGGTTCAAATCCTTCCTGAGCGGGACTGATCTGTTCGGCGCGAAGTGACTCATTTTCCTTTTGAAGATCTTCATGAGCCACCCTCAATTTCTTGAGTTCTTGCTTCCTTTGAAGATAGTCATAGGAAAGCTTTTCATGAGTTGTTGAGAGAGTATCATGACGATCTTCAAGTTCCTGATACTTAACGTGAAGGTTTTTTATGTCTTCAATTAAGGATTCAGATCGAGTCATTTCAGCACCCAACAGATCATCGCTTCTGTCTAACAGTTTTTGAGTATGTTCCATAGCTTTCTGTTGTTCAGTTGCAATTTTAGCAAGTGTTTTGTAGCCAGGTTTTGAATCACATTCAGAGTCATCGTCACTGGATGTTTCATAGCGAGTGGTGCGTGTGTTTACCTTGGCACCGCGTGCCATGAAGCATTAGGTAGGAGTGGAGTCGTTCTTGTCATTTGCGTCGGTGTCGGTGATGCAATTATTGACTTCAGTGTTGAAGATGGACTTGGCGACGTATGCTGTAGCCAGACTCGCAGTGCCAGAATCAGACTCCTCCTCAGATTCCACCTCTGCCTCCTCAGATGCGGATTCCTCCTCTGAATCCATCTCCTTGCCTACAAACGCACGTGCCTTGCCAGATGAGCTCTTCTTGTGTGATGAAGACTTTGATGAAGACTTGGAAGAAGACTTTGAGTGTTTCTTCTTCTTCTTGTCGTCAGAATCATATTCCTTGCTCTTCTTCTTCCTTCTGTTCTCATTGTCCCACTGTGGACACTCAGAGATGAAGTGCCCAGTTTTCTTGCACTTGTGACATGTTTTCTTCTTGTAGTCATGAGCAGAAGCTTCATCATTCCTTGAGCTTGATCGTGAAGATTTTCTGAAGCCTTTCTTCTTGGTGAATTTTTGAAACTTCTTCACTAGCATTGCAAGTTCTCTTCCAATGTCTTCAGGATCATCAGAACTGCAGTCAGATTCTTCTTCAGATGAGGAGATAGCTTTTGCCTTCAAGGCACGAGTTCGCCCATAGTTTGGACCGTAGATATCTCTTTTCTCAGAAAGCTGAAACTCATGTGTGTTGAGCCTCTCAAGTATGTCAGACGGATCGAGTGTCTTGAAATCAGGACGTTCTTGAATCATCAGGGCCAGAATGTCAAACGAACTATCAAGTGATCTCAGCAGCGTCTTGACAATTTCATGTTTGGTGATCTCAGTAGCGCCGAGGGCTTGAAGCTCATTTGTGATGTTAGTGAGCCGATCAAAGGTGTGCTGGACATTCTCATTGTCATTTCGTTTGAAGCAGTTGAAGAGATTGCGAAGGACACTGATTCTTTGATCTCTCTGGGTTGATATGCCTTCATTAACTTTGGAGAGCCAGTCCCAGACCAGTTTGGATGTCTTCAAGGCACTCACACAGCCATACTGTCCTTTGGTCAGATGACCACAGATGATATTCTTGGCAGTAGAGTCCAGTTGAACGAACTTCTTGACATCAGCAGCAGTGACACCTTCTCCAGCCTTGGGAACACCGTTTTCGACGACATACCATAGGTCGACGTCAATGGCTTCAAGATGCATGCGCATCTTATTCTTCCAGTAGGGATATTCAGTTCCATCGAAGACGGGACAAGCAGCGGAGACTTTGATTATCCCTGCAGTCGACATAGCTAAAACTCCAAGTGGTTAAACCGAATCACACAGAACAAGGGAGCACCTCGCTCTGATACCAATTGAAAGTGCGTTATATCGACTAGAGGGGGGGTGAATAGGCGATTTTTATGAAAGTCTTCAAAATATGGAAGTTTCGAAGACAAACGATAGAAATAAACCTATTACCATGTAGCGGAAGGTATACTACACTAGGCAAACCATAGTCAAGTATTCAATGGAGTGAACGCACAATGACTAATAGTAGCTAGGCAGTAAAGATCAGGTAGGAAGATATTGTGAAGCCAATCAGAACAAGCAGTCACTCAGTGAAGACAAAAGATAAAGCAATCATACAATGACTTCACAAGGACCAACAACAAGTAAAGGGAAGGGAAGGGTGAAACCAGTGACTCGTTGAAGACAATGATTTGTTGGACCAGTTCCAGTTGCTGTGACAACTGTATGTCTGGTTAGAGAGGCTGAGATTCAACTCAGAAGACCTCATCTTCACCTTATTCCCCTTGAGCTAAGGACACCCAGTCCTCGTCCAATTACTCTGGTGAGTCTTCAAGGTAGACTTCCAAAGCTTCACAGACTTCGTTCACCAGCGATCCACATTGACTCTTGGATGCTCAGAACGCGACGCCTAACCGGCTGGAGGATTCACAGTCCTCAAGTGTAATAAGTCTTCAGATCACACAGACAGGAAGACTTAAGTGATGCCTAACACTCTTTGGCTCTGGGTGTTTAGGGCTTTATCCTCGCAAGGAATTCTCTCTCAAAGGCTTCGAGGTGGGTTGCTCTCAAACGACAAAAGCCGTGCACTAGCTCTAAGCAGCCAACCGTTTATGGTTGTAGGGGGTGGCTATTTATAGCCACTAGGCAGCCCGACCTGATTTGTCCGAAATGACCCTCAGTCACTAAGGAACTGACACGTGTTCCAATGGTCAGATTTCAAACACACACGACAACTTTACTTGGGCTACAATTAAAGCTGACTTATCCAACTCTGGACAAGATTTGCTCTCATGGTCTTCACTCGAAGACATAGGATTTTGGTTAAGCATCACTTCAGTCATTCTGACTGGTTCACTTGGACCCCACTTAACAGTACGGTGGTTCCTATGACTCAACAAAGAAGATAAAGAACGATGAAACAACTAAGTCTTCACGCTCCATAGTCTTCATGCGATGTCTTCTCTTGTCATAGTCTTTAATGTGAATGTCTTCACATACCACCTTTGACTTCAACGTATTCATTCATTTTTAGGGGTCATCTCTGGTAGGAAAACTGAATCAATGAGGGACTTCTACCTGTGTTATCCTGCAATTCTCACAAACACATTAGTCCCTCAACCAGGTTTGTCGTCAATACTCCAAAACCAACTAGGGGTGGCACTAGATGCACTTACAGTTTCGAATTGGGTCTTCGGTCAATAGTTGGGTTGCCCGGCTCCTGCGCTTGCCTCCTATATTCCGCTTTGTTCGGCTAGGTGTGCAAAGGGAGAACCACTGCGATTGTGCTTCCAACCCACATGGTTAAGCACCTCAGTGGAGAAAGATGAAAACTGACTGTCACAATAAGCGTAAACTGGTCAGCGATCCGATGACTATGTTAAATGACGGGTCATTCATAACAATGGCCGAAGTGTTTACAACTTGACCTCGACTGTCGCCAAACACTACCGGGGGCTAGTAACTAGCCTCCCAAACTAAATCCTCGATATTTTGCTCTTACATTAGAGCTGAGGTTTCATGATCATGCTTAGCATGACAGCCCAAAGAAAGGAACCGATAGAGGGACTATTTTCTTTGGAAGACATTTCTTATGTTAAACAATAGGGTTAATTAGATAAATGCCACTCCAATTATGGCGATTCATAAAAATGCCATTGCAATTTCCAAACTTTGAAAAATGCCACTGCAAATTTTGCAATCTTTGAAGAACAGCACTGCAGACTTCGAAAAATGCCACTGGAAGTGGCATGAAATGGCATTTTTCAAAGTTTGGAAATTGCGCTGGCATTTCTCAGAATCGCCATAATTGGAGTGGCATTTATCAAATTAACCCTAAACAATAATATAACATATCTCTCTGCCTACCTTTGTTTATAAAACAGTATGGCCAGATTGCCTTGTTTATCGTAAATCTTTGCCCTCATAAAGGCCTTTATAAAGTAGGACAAACACTCCTCGGCTACTGCCGAGGAGGTGGAAGCCGATGGTCGGTCAACAAAGTTTTGTACAATGCGGATCCGAGCATTAATGACGTAAAGTACTTGGATACATAGAGTCATTACACATAATTTGTGATTTTACTATGGATATCGATCCTTAATTCGGCCACCCGTGCCCGCATTAAGGCTCGGGGGCTACTGGGCTTCGGGCTTATTATTTACAAATATTAAAGGGGCACATCGATCCCCTGATCTGGTGTTGCCACCCGACCAGTGTCTCGGGGGCTACTGCATTGCCTGTCCAATGCAGAAAATTTTAAGTGCTATACAGTTTCCGAGGAGATTATGATCCTCAGGTTGGTCGGCCGCACCCAACCTGAGTCTCGAGGACTGAGCACACCGCTTTTTGTATCCCGAAGTATTCTGCCGAGCTAGGACTTGATCCTCAGGCCGATTTTGCAAATCAACCTGAGTCTCAGCGGCTACTGGGATCAGTGGTCTTACATCATCCTTCAAGTGCATCTCGGGTTTTAAACCGATACACACCTTGAGGGTTACTGGCTATATATCTCGGCAGAGAATAAATTGCACCAATCAAAAATATTGACAAAAAAATCGCACAGTCGGGGTGGTGCACCACCTCGGAAGCAGTCCGGCATAAAGCTCGGGCGCTAGTGGCTGGCTCCATAGAGGGCATTTCCAGCATTAAGCTCGGCTAAACTCCTTCAACTTTTTTGGACCAAGATGATCTATGACATCTTGGATATAGTCCGGCGTTGGAGCTTGGACACAGTCCGGCGTTGGAGCTCGGATACATTTCGGCGTTGGAGCTCGGAAGCAGTCCGGCATTGGTGCTCGGCTGCAAAAGATACCTCGAATGCAGTCCGGCGTTAGAGCTCGGACGCAAGAGGACACTGCCTCCCGGGAACAACTTCAAACCCGAGGTGTGGCATAAAAATAACAAGGCATTGATAAAGGCCGAAACTTAAAGGGGCTCCTCGGATACCCGACGTGTAAACTTGTCGAATGCATTTCGGCGATCCTCAAGATCGAAGATGAGAAGATTTGTTGAACCAGTTTTCAAGACCGACAACCGAAGATGAAGAATAGTTCGGAAGAATCGAGGAGCGTCCCTAACTTGAAGACCGGTTCAGGGGGCTACTGACGGTGTCCTGGACTAGGGGGTACTCACCACGTCGTCTCCGATCTGTTAGATTGGGCCAAGGACCCCCATGGCCGTATACTCGTGGGCCAGTTCGGACAGCTGCCGCATACATGGAAGATTCCACAAGACTTCCACGTCGCCACCCCCGCCACCACATGCGTGCACGCCGCCCTGCAGCGGCGCCATCTACTCCGGTCGCTGGAGCCGCGCCCGCCAACCCCTCCCTCGCCGGAGCGCACCAGGGCTGCCACCGTCACCCTGCGTCGGGCACGGGGACGACCCCGTCGTCTCCGCCGTGGGCCTCAACTCCACGCACCAGCCTGTCGTGGTTCTAACTCTGACAGTGATGTAGGGGGGTATGTATGGAGAGGCTAGATCTCAGCTATTGGGAAGTTGTAAACACACCAAGATGTATGAGTTCAGGCCCTTCGCGGAGGAAGTAACAGCCCTACGTCTCGATGCCCGGAGGCGGTCGACTGGATTACTGGCGTGTGAATAACAGGGGTGCGAACCCTTCATACTGAGGAGGGGGTGGCTTATATAGAGTTCGCTGGCCCCCTCCTGCCCTCAGTAATGCAGGGTTTAAGGTACATTTAAGGTTGGGCGTTACTGGTAATGCCCCTAATAAAGTGCTATAATGACCATAAAGACTACTTAACAGTTGACCGTTTGCCTGCGGAGTGACTATAGGTCTCCTGGCGGTCGAGTGGTTGGCTTCATGGTCGAGTGATAGCTTTCTGGTCGAGTGTCTTGAATCCGTTGAGTGGGATACCTTCAAGTCGATTGAAAGGTGACTTCTCCTAGGGATGTCCTAGGGTAGGGCTCCTTGGACAGGTCCGTGCCCCTACCCTAGGTACATGGCTTCATCATTAGCCCCCGAATGGATCGAGGTTAGAGTGGGGAAAGAGTTGGAGATCTTTCCGACTGGTTCTTTGGGCTACGTGAGCGCCTCGTTTTGGGTCAATCGTCACGGATGACGTTGCCAACCTTTTTCAGTCGCCTTGATCCATTCCAGGCCTTTCGTCGAGTGAATTTCTTTATTTGTGACATACCGAGCGTCGGCGCGGGCGGGGTCTTTCGTTTTGACAAGTTGTTCTGCAGCTCGCGGATGTCGTGGGATTTCGGATTTTGGGAAGCGCGCGGGACGGGAGCGGCCGCAGTAATCGGAAGCGATAAAGCGGAAGCTCCTCGATCCCCGCGTCGCCTTTTTCGCCATGTACTGCGCGCGCGTCCGCTGCGGGATTTGACTGGATAGTTTGGGCCTACCAGTCAGCCACTCGGGAGCGGCCCCTTATAAATCGCCGGCTGGGGTTTTCCAAGTAGTGCGCTCTCTTCTCCTCCTTTCTCCTTCCTCTCTCCCTTCGCAAGTCCTTCCGCCACCTCCGTTCTCGCCCCAGTGCAGCAGGCCCGTGCGAGACTTCGCCAGCGACGATGACGAAGGGCAAGACCTCCACTCTGGAGCGCGTGAAGAAGGCGGCGGCGCAGGGGAAGGGGAAAAGATCTGCTCGGGGCGGATCCTCCTCAAGGTCCGCTCTGCCCAAGGGCTGGATCCAGGGCGATTGGATGCCGTTAGTGATCCGGCAAGAGGATCTCGACGACATGGTCGAGGGGGGAGTCATTCCCCACGAGGCCACGCGTCTTCCGGGGAGACAGATCGAACCTCAACCCCGCGATGGTGAGTGCGTGCTCCTAGCCACCCACATCGACCGAGGGTTTTCTCTGCCGCCCCATCCTTTTTTCCGGAGCTTCTTGAACTTCTTCGGAGCGCAGCTCCACCACTTTACTCCCAACTCCATTGTATACCTTGCCGCTTTCATTTCCATGTGTGAGGCTTTCTTGGGTTGCCACCCCCATTGGGGACTTTTCAAGCACATCTTTACCTGCCGTTCTCAATCGGTCAAGAAGGCCAAGTCGAGTGACGAGAGGACGCAGGTGATCCAGTTGTGCGGGGGCTTGGCGATCCAGACGAGGGGGAAGAGCTGTTTTCCATCCATTACTTTCCCGGAGTCGGTCCGTGGCTGGCAGGCGACCTGGTTCTACTGTCAGGACCAGGCGACCCTAGGACAGTCGACTGGTCTTCCTCCTTTCTCCCTCGACCGAGCTGAAAAACCTGCTTCTCTGAAAGTGGCGCCGGAGGAAAGGGCTCAAGTCAAAGTGCTGGCCGGTCGAGTGGTTGATCTTGTCCGTGAGGGCGTGACGGGCATGGATTTGCTGGAGGTCTTCCTCCGGAGGCGCATCCAACCGCTCCAGGCTCGTGACCACCCGATGTGGCTGTACTCGGGTCTCGACAACACCACTCAGATCCACCCGGAGGAGGTCACTGATGAGATGCTGGAGGGGTGGCTGTCGAGTATCACAGGAAACAAGGACAATCCCCGAGGAGCCAGGAGGGTAATTCCACTCGACAACTCGTACGACGTGGACCAGGTATGTCTCTATGCTCCTGACTGAGGTCTTGTTTTTCTTCATTGGTCTTCTTTGAGTTGGTCGATTGACCTTTGTCTTGTCTGTTGTTTTTCAGGCGACTACTGAGATGTACTCGACGCCCAATGGGGCACAGGGGCCAACTGAGGAAGGGGAGGCGAGCGGAGGTGAGAGCGGGGACGATCAAGGCGAGTGGGAGTCCGACGGTGAAGGAGAGGGAGGCGACGACGTCGACTCCAGTGAAGAGGAGGAGGAGGAGGTTGAACCCCCCCCCCCCCCCCCCCCGCCCGGAGGGGCGATCCAAGCTCACACACGATCCAGCGTGGGAGCGTGGTAGTGCGACTGCTCCTGTTGGGCAGTCGTCGAAACGCCCTCGGACCTCTTCTCCTACGCCGACTGGAAAGGCTCCCAAGCACCCGCGCGCAGCGCCGTCCAAGCCGCCCAAGGCTCTGCCCAAGATGAAGATGGCCGTCCCCACCATTTCTGGGTAATAATAAAACTTGTTATCCTTTGTCGACCGTGGACGGATCCTTGGTCGATCCGTTGAACCAACCGACTGACTTTCGAGGCTTGTAGTGCTGCTACTTCTGAGATCTCTGCCAAGGACGACGACCAAGAGATGGAGGATGCTGTTACCTCCAACCCTGGTACGATTACTGACGTTCCGCTTTGAGTCGACTAAACATTTATTGCAACCCTGGTCGATTGAACGTTTCCTTTGTAGCCCCTCCTCATGTTGTTGACCTCCCGAATGACGACGACAACGAACCGCTGAGAATGAGGAGGAACAAGAGGTCGACGGCTGACAAGACCCCCCAACCTGCTCCGGTGTCTGAGGCCATGGCTCGGGATGGTGGTGACAACACTCGGGCTTCTGTGACTTTTGCCATTCCTCTGACGAGCGTGCGGCCTTCGGCGTCAACTGCGGATCCACCTTCGCTTTTTGCTGCATACCCCGTCCATGAGGACCAAGCGGCTGCTGCAAAGGAGGCTATACGCCAGGCGGGGATCATGATGGAGCAAGTGAAGATGGCTCGGGAGGCCAGCCAAGCAGCCTATGACGCGAGTTCGGCTCTTCAGAGCAACGTCCAGGTCAGTCGACTCAACACTTGGTCTGTTATGATATGCTGTTTGAAGAGTCTCTTTTCCGAAGATCTTTTGTATCTGTATCTGTACACCCACTGGGTGTAGTCCCTGAGACTACGGTGGACTGCTGGCAGTCGACTGTAGTCTCTACATTGTGTTGCTGTAGCTGTATTTCTTCACTCGGTTTTTCCCCGAAGATCTTTTTTTTGGTCGAACCAGTGGGGGCACGCTGAGTGCACCCACTGGGTGTAGTCCCCGAGACTACTGTCGAATGTTTTTGATTCGGCTGTGGTCTTAGAAACGTCGTCATTGTCTCTTAGTTACTCGGAAGCAACTTATCTTGGACGTCTGTCGACTGATTTTGCTTTTACAGAAATCCTGCGAACTTGTAGCTCGCTATACTGAGTTGGAGAAGCAGAAGATTCAACTGAACCTTGATCTGGAGCTGGCCAGAACAGAGCTGCAGAAGGTCAGAGACGGCGCCGCAGGTAAGACGACTTTGTCGACTGGTTAGTTTTTAGGCTTGAGTACCATTTTGTTATTTCCGATTCAATCATCATTTCTTCGCAGAAAAACTGAACGAAGCTCTGGCAAAGAAGGATCAGGACTTGGCTGCTGCCCGTAAGGAGGCTGATGACAAGACCGCTCTGGTCGTACAGAAGCTGGCTTCGGTCGACCACTTAGAAGAAGAGAATACCAAGCTGAAGACCGCTCTGAATGAAGCCAACAGGGAGTGTTCACGTTGGAAGAAGGAGAACCTCACCCTGAACGAGAAGATGGAAGGCATCGCTCGCAGGAGGGACGACCTGGAGAGCTACTTGAGGAGCCTCGCCAAGAAGTTGTACATCAAGCTTGAAGGTGCACATTCAGTTCCAACTGGGGTTTTTTTGTGTCGACTCAGTCTATGAAAATTGACTTATCCTTGGATCGTGTATGCAGAGCTTTGCCAGAACTTTGAAGAGGAGACTGGGCGGATCGAAACAGGTTTGGATCCAATCAACTCTCCCATGAAAGATGAAGCTGCCATGAATCTGCTCCGACTGGAATCTCGCATTGACGGCGTCGTGGACTACTTGGCTCGACTGAAGGTTGCCATGTCACGGATCGACCCGGCACTTTGGCCAGAGGCTACGCTCCAAAACGATCTCAAGTCTCTGATGACTCGACTTAACGGAATCCCTGACCGAGTGCAGGAGTGGAAGAAGTCTTCTGCTCGGTGTGGCGCTGATGTGGCTCTGTCTCTGGTCCACGTCCATTGCAAGGAGGCGCAAGAAGAGAAGCTGGCCGCCATCCAAGTTGCCAATACCAGGAAGCACAACTTTCAAGATTTCATGGAGACTTTCATCGCTGCTGCCACCCGTATTGCCGACGGGATCGACTTGGACGAGTTCGTCGCCCCTTCCAGTCCTCCACCTGAGGAGTAAAAAACTTTTGAGCTCCACTTTAAATTTGCCTCGGAATGCCGAGTGGATTTTGTAACCGTTAAACTCCGTCGAGCTAAGGGCTCGATTGCTTTGGCCTAAGGTCTGGGACCTTTAGGTATTATCTGAATTGGATTTATCGTTGAATATCTTCATGGATGATCCGTCGAGTGGAACTCGATCTTCACTCGAAATAACTTTTGTATTTGTGGTGCAGCTCCGAAGGAGAAGGTAGCAGTTGATTTGCACCTCGTCGTCCTTGCGGATTGGGTTGTGTCCTGTACTTAGGCAAACACTGGTCTGCAGCTAAGCCCCCGAGTGGGAGGTTTGCTCTCAGTCGGTAGGATTTTTAAACACTTAGGCGAGCACTGGGCTGCAGCTAAGCCCCCGAGTGGGAGGTTTGCTCTCCACTCAGTAGGATATTTTCAAACTTAGGTGAGTGCCTGACTGCAGCTAAGTCTCTAAGCGGGAGAACTTAGGCGAGTACTGGACTGCAGCTAAGCCCCCGAGTGGGAGGATTGCTCTCCACTCGGTAGGATTTTTTCAAACTTAGGCGAGTGCCTGACTGCAGCTAAGTCTCTAAGTGAGAGAACTTAGGCGTGTGTTGGACTGCAGCTAAGCCCCCGAGTGGGAGGATCGCTCTCCACTCGGCAGGATTTTTTTGAAACTTAGGCGAGTGCCGGACTACAGCTAAGTCTCTAAGTGAGAGAACTTAGGCGAGTGCTGGACTGCAGCTAAGCCACCGAGTGGGAGGATCGCTCTCCACTCGGTAGGATTTTTTCAAACTTAGGCGAGTGCCGGACTACAGCTAAGTCTCTAAGTGAGAGAACTTAGGCGAGTGATGGACTGCAGCTAAGCCCCCGAGTGGGAGGATTGCTCTCCACTCGGTAGGATTTTTTCAAACTTAGGCGAGTGCCGGACTGCAGCTAAGTCTCCAAGTGAGAGAACTTAGGCGAGTGCTGGACTGCAGCTAAGCCCCCGAGTGGGAGGATCGCTCTCCACTCGGTAGGATTTTTTCAAGATTAGGCGAGTGCCGGACTGCAGCTAAGTCTCTAAGTGAGAGAACTTAGGCGAGTGCTGGACTGCAGCTAAGCCCCCGAGTCGGAGGATCGCTCTCCACTCGGTCGGATTTTTTCAAACTTAGGCGAGTGTCCGACTGCAGCTAAGTCTCTTAGCGGGAGAACTTAGGCGAGTGCTGGACTGCAGCTAAGCCCCCGAGTGGGAGGTTTGCTCTCCACTCGGTAGGATTTTAAACACTTAGGCAAGCACTGGGCTGCAGCTAAGCCCCCGAGTGGAAGTCTGGCTCTCCACTCGGTAGGATTTTTCCAACTTAGGCGAAACGGATTCACAGCTAAGTCACCCACTGAGGGATTTCGCACGCAAACAAAAGTGACAGCAATTATTGGAACACTCTTGTCTTTGATAAAAATGAACTGCGGGAAAAAAAATTCTTATTACATCCCGTCCAAGGGAGAACTCAAGTGTAAAAGGGGCGGAGTAGTTCCGCATTCCAAGCTCGTGGCTCGTCAATCTGGCGATCAACATTGTAGAGGTGATATGCTCCATTGTGGAGGTCTCTGGTGACGATGAAGGGACCTTCCCAAGTAGGAGCAAGTTTGTGTGGTTTCTGTTGATCCACTCGGAGGACCAAATCTCCTTCCTGGAAGGCTCGGCTCTTCACATTTCTGGCATGGAATCGACGCAAGTCTTGCTGATAGATGGTCAATCTGATCATAGCCATTTCCCTCTCCTCCTCTAGGAGGTCGACTGCGTCTTGCCGGGCTTGCTCTGCTTCGTCTTCGTTATAAAGCTCGACTCTAGGGGCGTTGTGAAGTAGATCACTCGGTAGGACGGCTTCGGCTCCGTAAACCAGAAAAAATGGCGTTCTTCCGATCGATCGGTTCGGGGTGGTCCTCAGCCCCCACAAAACCGACGGAAGTTCGTCGACCCAAGCGCCTGCTGCGTGCTTGAGATCGCGCATCAATCGAGGCTTCAATCCTTTGAGAATCAGACCATTTTCTCTTTCAGCTTGTCCATTCGACTGGGGATGGGCGACCGATGCGTAGTCGACTCGAGTGCCTTGAGAGGCGCAAAAAGCTCTGAACTTGTCCGAATCGAAGTTTGACCCATTGTCAGTGATGATGCTATGCGGGACTCCATATCTGAATGTTAGCCCTCTGAGAAACTGATAGCAGTGCAAGCATCAAGATTCTTGATAGGCTTAGCTTCAATCCATTTGGTAAACTTGTCGACTGCCACAAGCACATGAGTGAAACCACTTCTGCCTGTTCTCAGTGGGCCAACCATATCTAGTCCCCAGACAGCAAAGGGCCGGATGAGCGGAATGGTCTTCAGGGCTGATGCAGGCTTGTGTGACATGTTGGAGTAGAACTGGCACCCTCCACACTTGTCGACTATCTCTTTTGCCATCTCATTTGCTCTTGGCTAGTAAAATCCTGCTCGGTATGCTTTAGCCATAATGGTCCGAGAGGACGCATGGTGACCACAGGTCCCCGAGTGGATATCATTAAGGATCATCTGACCCTCTTCTGGTGTTATGCATTTCTGACCGATTCCAGTCGCGCTTTCCCTATACAACTGTCCCTTTATGACTGTGAAGGCCTTGGATCGGCGGACGATCTGTCGAGCCTCTTCCTCGTCCTCCGGGAGTTCTTTCCTTAGGATATACGCGATGTACGGTATCGTCCAGTCGGGAGTGATTGCCAAGACATCCATGATTAGGTCGACCACAGCAGGAACTTCGACTTCAGTCGGATCTGTGGCACTTTTCGGTTGTGGGGATTCTTCTGTGAAAGGATCCTCTGGACTGACGGCGAGCGGATGTGCTCCAAAAACACATTGCTGGGAATGGCTTCTCTCTTGGAGCCTATCTTTGCCAGATCATCAGCTGCTTGATTTTTCAGTCGGGGGATGTGATGAAGCTCTAACCCCTTGAATTTTTTTTCTAGCTTTCTTACTGCGTTGCAGTAGCCAGTCATAGCTGGGCTTCTGACGTCCCACTCCTTCATCACCTGATTAACCACCAAATCTGAGTCGCCGTAGACCATGAGGCGCCGGACGCCGAGTGAAATGGCCATGCGCAACCCATATAAGAGTGCTTCATATTCTACTTCATTATTGGAGGAATCGAAGTGGATCTGGAGAACATATCTGAGCTTATCTCCTCGGGGGGAGACCAATACTACCCCAGCGCCGGAACCATTCAGCATCTTAGATCCATCGAAGAACATGGTCCAGTGCTCCGAGTGAACTTGAGTCGGAAGCTGTTGTTCAATCCACTCGGTGACGAAATCTGCAATTGCTTGGGACTTGATAGCCTTCTTTGCTTCAAACTTGATATCTAGGGGGAGGAGTTCAATTGCCCACTTAGCCACTCGACCAATTGCATCTCTGTTGTGCAAGATCTCTGACAGTGGAGCGTCGCTGACGACTGTAATGGAATGGTCAGAGAAGTAGTGTGCAACCTTCTTCGTGGTCATGTAGATCCCATATACAAGCTTCTGGTAATGGGGATATCTTTGCTTCGAAGGGGTCAAAACTTCAGACATATAATATACTGGGCGTTGAACTCTGAAGGCCTTTCCTTCTTCTTCCCGCTCGACCGTGAGTACTGTACTGACAACTTGTCCCGTGGCCGCAATGTACAGCAGCAGAGGCTCTTTACTGATTGGGGCAGCAAGCACCGGCTAGGTGGAGAGCAGAGCTTTGAGCTCTGCAAACGCTGCATCAGCTTCTGGAGTCCACTCGAACTTGTCAGACTTCTTCATCAGTCGGTAAAGAGGCAACGCCTATTCACCGAGATGAGAAATGAATCGACTTAGAGCGGCCAAGCAACCTGTAAGTTCCTGGACATCGTGTACACGCACAGGGCGCTTCATCCGGAGTATGGTGCCAACTTTCTCGGGATTGGCGTCGATTCCTCGTTCGGAAACGAGAAAACCGAGTAGCTTTCCACCTGGAACTCCGAATGTGCACTTTGATGGATTGAGCTTGATATCGTATCCCCTGAGGTTAGCAAAGGTTTCGGCAAGGTCAGTCAGTAGGTCGGAACCTTTCTGTGACTTAACCACAATATCATCCATGTATGCTTCTACGTTTCGACTGATCTGAGTGAGTAAACACTTCTGAATCATCCTCATGAACGTGGCTCCAGCATTCTTGAGGCCGAAGGGCATGGTGACATAACAGAAGCACCCAAATGGGGTGATGAAAGCCGTTTTGATCTCGTCGGGTCCATACAAACGGATCTGATGGTACCCTGAATAAGCATCTAGAAAAGACAAACGCTCACACCCCGCGGTCGAGTCCACTACCTGGTCGATGCGGGGGAGAGGGAAATGATCTTTCGGGCAGGCCCGATTGATGTGTTTAAAGTCAATGCACATGCGAAGTGACTTGTCCTTTTGGGGGACCATGACAACATTGGCGAGCCACTCGGAGTGGTAAATCTCTCGGATGAACTCCGCTGCTAAGAGCCGAGCCACCTCCTCGCCAATAGCTTTCCTCTTCTGGACGGCGGATCGTCGAAGATGTTCTTTCACAGGCTTGAACTTCGGCTCGACTCGTAGACGGTGCTCAGCCAGCCCCCTGGGAACTCCAGGCATGTCAGAAGGCTTCTATGCGAAGACGTCCCAGTTCTCACGGAGGAACTGGATGAGCGCTTCTTCCTATTTGGAGTCGAGCGTTGTCGAGATGTGAGTCGGAGCAGCGTCGGGGTCGGTCGGGTGAATGTGCACTAGCTTAGTTTCACCAGACGACTGAAAAGCAGATTCTGAAGCAGGCTTCTTGGCTCGTAGCAATTCACTCGGATCAGCAGTCTTCTGGTACTCTTGTAGCTCAACAACTGCCATCTGAGCGTCAGCAATCTTTGATCCTTTCTGAAAACACTTTCTGCTTTCCTACGATTGCCGGTAACGGTGATCACACCTCTGGGGCCGGGCATCTTCAACTTGAGATTCACGTAGCATGGTCGAGCCATGAAGCGTGCATAAGCTGGCCGGCCCAGAATAGCATGATAAGCACTTTGGAAGTCCACAACCTCAAATGTCAACTTTTCCCTGCGGTAATTCTTTGAATCACTGAAAACCACATCGAGAGCAATCTGGCCGAGTGACTCGGCTTTTTTCCAGGAATGACTCCATGGAAGCTCATGTTGCTGGCACTGAGCCTGGACATCGGAATGCCCATCCCTTTCAATGTTTCAGCATACAATATGTTCAGGCCACTGCAACCATCCATCAGGACTTTGGTCAGTCGAGTGCCTTCGACAACTGGGTCGACCACCAAAGCTTAC
The DNA here is from genome assembly GCF_003073215.2 of Triticum urartu. NCBI lineage: Eukaryota > Viridiplantae > Streptophyta > Magnoliopsida > Poales > Poaceae > Triticum > Triticum urartu. The sequence goes on from NC_053024.1 coordinate 579,569,574, forward strand.
CTCCCAGGGGTGGCAATGTGCGTAGGGTGATCGGACTGGTCGAATGTGATGGCAGTCTGAGACCACTTCAGATAACTGGGTGTCGCCGGAGCAACCATATTCACCTCACGGTTAATGACTTTCAGTCGACTTTTGCTTTCGACATCAGCAAAAATCATCAAGGTGGAATTGATTTGGGGGTATCCATTGTCACTGTCTTCCTTGTCCTCAACTCTGTCCGACTCTTTTTCCTTATCTTTGGACTGTTTTCCCTGAAACTACTGGATCAGGAGCCGACACTATCGAGTGGTATGCTTTGGGTAAATAAAATTACCCTCCTCATCTTTCTTGGTGTGGATGTGACATGGCAGATCCAAAACATCATTTCCATCTTGATCCTTGACTTTCTTGGGCTTCCAAGGGACTTTGGGTTTTCCCTTGAAATTTCCCTGGGTTGCGGCCAGGGCCTCCCCAGGGGCGGCCGGCTCGGCCTTCCGCTTCTGCTTCCGGCTGGAATTGCCTCCGGTTTCCTGGGCGACTGCTTTCTGCTTGCCACTCCGGAGTCGATCTTCATCTTCTCCGTTAGCGTATTTGGTGGCAATTTCCATCATCCGATTCAGGGACATTTCTCCAGTCCGACCGAACTTCAGGTTCAACTCTCTGTTCTTGACGCCTTCTTTAAAGGCACAAACTGCTTGGTGATCTGGTACGTTCTCAACTGTGTGATGCAAAGTGATCCACCTCTGGATGTAATCCCTCAGAGTTTCACTCGGCTTCCGCACGCAAGACCGCAATTCTATAAGGCCTGCGGGTCGCTTGCATGTTCCCTCAAAGGTTGTGACAAACACTCGAGAGAGATCCTCCCAAGTGTAGATGCTGCTGGGTGCTAACTGATTCAGCCACGCTCTGGCCGAGCCCTCTAACAGGAGAGGCAAATGCTTCATAGCCACCTCATCATTGCCACCGCCAATCTGTACAGCCACTCGGTAATCTTCGAGCCAAGTGTCAGGCTTAGACTCACCGGTGAACTTGCTGACTCCAGTCGCCAACCGAAAGTTGGGAGGAATCACCGCGGCCCTGATGGCTCGACTGAAACACTCTGGCCCTGAAACACGTATTCTGCTGCTGGCGGGCGCATCTCTGTTCTGGCCTTCCCGATGAGCCATGTTCCTATCAACCAAGCCTTGAACGAGGATAGATCTTGCGTCAAAGCCTGGGTCCCTGGGGTCGACGGGAATCCTCTGCCCAACGCTATGAGGGCGCCTGTCATCTCGATGTCGAGGCGCATATGACCCACTCCTCGGGGGAGGGGTTGGCACTCGACGTCGATCATCACGATCGGATCGGTGATCATACTGCTCATTCCTTCTGTACTGATCATGCCGGTCGCCACGTCCCTCATGCCTCGGGGGCGACCGCAGGCTGTGAGCTGACTGGACTGTATCTGTTGCAACGGATCGACTGTGGATTCTATTCCGCGACAGAGAAACAGCGGAATTCTGGTTTCCCGCCGCCCGGAGCAACGCTCTGATCTGCAACAAGCCCCTGCCAGCCTCCGACTAGAAGGGCTGAATCGATTCTGCTATACGGGCCGCGGCGGCCAAATTCTGAACTGGGGTTCGGTATACCTGCGTCGGCGGGAAGAGCTGACGTCGACTAGACTCGGGAGCCCGCTGACGCGCTTGCTCGTCGAGTGCTCGCTGGAGATTCTCCAATCGAGTGCGCTCGGCCAAGTTAGCCAAGCGCGCGTCCTCCAAGGCCCGGGCCTCGGGGGTCTCTCCGACGATAGGAGTGTGGAGTGCGTCCGTGTTCCGGTGGCGAAGCTCCTCTCGCTGTAATGACGTGAGAGGTTCGGGGAGATACTCATCGTGGGGATGCGACGGGTCGCCCCCACCCGCGCCTCCATCAGTGCGAGGGAAACCGGGAGGACTGTGCGTTCCATCGACCGCCAGGATCTCAGCCGCTGGGTCGCTGCTGTCGCACTCGGATGCGGTCTCCGCGGAGCCAGTCGACAGGTCGAACAGGCCGCAGAGGGATTCGTCAGGCTCGATTGCTGCGACTTGCGGGGCGGCCGACTGGCGAGCCATGGCATGCCTCACCCACCTCTGAAGTCTCGACCGACCGGAGCGCTTGCGCCGGTGGGAGATAGAGTGGGGAGACGATACGGGGGCCAACTGATACTAGGCCGACGGCTGCAGCAGGAGGACGCCACGAACGCATGCGCGGAAATGCGTCGCACCGCGGACGGGGAGCGCGTCGATGTTGAGTGGCGCCTCCTGAAGCCAGGCGGAGTCGTCGGCGATGAACGTGAGCGCGCCGAGGCGGATCTCGCGGCCCTCCACTAAAACTCCGCACGAATCCATGATTAAAGGGATCGGAAAAATCACAACTTCTCCAATCAGGCGCTAAGATTCCTGCCCCACGGTGGGCGCCAACTGTCGTGGTTCTAACTCTGACAGTGATGTAGGGGGGTATGTATGGAGAGGCTAGATCTCAGCTATTGGGAAGTTGTAAACACACCAAGATGTACGAGTTCAGGCCCTTCGCGGAGGAAGTAACAGCCCTACGTCTCGGTGCCCGGAGGCGGTCGACTGGATTACTGGCCTGTGAATAACAGGGGTGCGAACCCTTCATACTGAGGAGGGGGGTGGCTTATATAGAGTTCGCCGGCCCCCTCCTGCCCTCAGTAATGCAGGGTTTAAGGTACATTTAAGGTTGGGCATTACTGGTAACGCCCCTAATAAAGTGCTATAATGACCATAAAGACTACTTAACAGCTGACCGTTTGCCTGCGGAGTGACTATAGGTCTCCTGGCGGTCGAGTGGTTGGCTTCATGGTCGAGTGATAGCTTTCTGGTCGAGTGTCTTGAATCCGTCGAGTGGGATACCTTCAAGTTGATTGAAAGGTGACTTCTCCTAGGGATGTCCTAGGGTAGGGCTCCTTGGACAGGTCCGTGCCCCTACCCTAGGTACATGGCTTCATCAGCAACTGAAAGCAATAGAACAACACTTAAACATATTATTACCCGATGATTCGGGCATTTGTAGAAGACTCGGCCAGGGTTGCGGATTGTGGTTGAGACGCGACGGATGACTCTGCGTGATTTGCAGCAGTGGCACCACACCAACGGCAGCGGGTTGCGATGAGCAATCGGCTGCGGTGCGCGTGCCGGCGGGGGTGTGATGAGACCCACAGGCGATGGTACGGGTGGCGACTTGGCGCATATCTGGTTGTTGCCTGCTGAAGAGCAGGTGGACGAGCAGCCAGCGGACATGGTTGCTACGGCCAGAGCTTGTGATGCTAGGTAGAGTAAGTAGAGAAGAGGAGAAGCGAACGTTGGATATGTCAGTTTCATTACTTGCAGAGTAGCATAGCACCATATATAGTCATAGTCTAGGTTTGGATTCGAACCAGCTACAGGAGCACGTCTTTCTTTTTTCTAAAACTCGGCAATGTCTCTTTACTGGTACACTAGCTTGTTCTGTACGCCTTCCCAAGTCTTTGATTTTCTTTCTATATATAAAAAAGTATGCTACTTGGTGTCCTCTTAGTCAACAAACGATTGTGCCAACCTTGACCGTTGGATTGACATTCAACGTCTATCGTGTTTCTTCAGTCTCTTCTTCCTCGAGCCACCAAAGCCAAACCAGCGACGGCGGAACCGCCTACTCCCACCTCCCACGGCTGGTTGTGATCTTCCCCGGCTCCTATTCGTTCCCATCCGAGGCCTCACCATCGTCCTCCGCCTTGGTTCGCTCGCCGCGGCGCCTCCCTCCGGTGTTGTCAACATGGTCAACAACCGAGAGGAATAAGGAGATGACTATACATGGTGAGGATGACAGTAGGGACCCAGCAGCGCGCGCGGTAATTTTGTTTTTTTAGGACGGAGAAGGGTATCAAGTGGGTTGTGCGGGACCCGTGGCCCGTCTAGCCCAGGCTTTTATTTCATACGTTTAGCACATGACCAGCCCAGTTTGTTTTCTTCCTTTCCGAAAATGGCTAGCCAGCTTTTTTTTGCAGAATAACCAACGTAGGCCTACTTGCTTTTCTACGCCCTGCTGGGCCGGAAATCTTTCAAGACGAGGAGGGATGCATTTTTCCCAAAAAATGGGCTATAAGTAATAAGAAATGGGCTATAAGTAATAATAAATGGGCTATAAAATGAAAATATACAGCAAACATGCAATTAGTTCCAAAATACTGTTTTCTTTCGGATTTTGATATTTTAAATTTCATTGTTTTTGTGCGGGTAAAATTTCATTGAATTTAAATTAAGGTATATTTAGATTTAAAATTAATTTGAATCTGGCTAGAAATTTTGGGATGTATGCTATTTGGGACAGACTTGGAGGCTGGCTGGTGGGTCTACTAGGTTGACGTGTACTTTGGCTTTGTCAACTTAGTCCACAAACGATTCTAGCAGCAGTGACCGCATGTTAATCCAACGGCCATGCTGCTTCTTCAATATCTGATCTTCTTGCTCCGGCCGCCCAAACCAGCTCCGGTGGGACTGCCTGCTCCCGCCTCCCGTGGCCGGCTGTGCTGCCGCATAGGCCGCACCACCCCACCCTACTTCATTGCTGGTCAGGCTATTCCTCTACTCACCCACACCTCCTGTTATTTTCCAGCGAAGACAGCCGGACCAGTATACCCTCATACTCCCCACTGCGTGGGCAACCATTGCCGAGTCTTCCCTGGCTCCGTGTCGTTCCCTTCCTAGGCCTCGCCGTCGTCCACCGCCAGGGTGCTCTCGGCATGGCCTGGTCAACGTGGTCAACGAACGACATCCATCGGTCGTGGACTGTACGCGCAAAATAATGATTCCTCCACCAGGCAGCTGGGACCCACCGGAAGGGCCTCTGTATTTCACGAAAAAACGTTCCCCCCACTGACATGTCGGACCAACCAGCTATATCTTCATACGCAAGGAAGTGCCTCCTTATTACGCACAAAAAAATGAATACCCCCTACTAGCTGGGACCCACCATTGTGGGCGGCTGACTTGTGGGCCTACTAAGTTGACGGGGACGGAGGGCTTTGTCAACTTAGTCAATATGAACGATTGTAGCTCCAGTGACCGTATGATGTCCATCCAACGGCCGTAGTGCTTCTTCAACCTCTGGTCTTCTTGCTCTAGCCACCCAAAGCAGCGCCGGTCATGCCGCATGCTCCTGCCTCCCGTGGCCGGCTGTGCTGCCGCGGAGGCCTCACCACCCCCTACTATTCCCACCGCTGGCCAGGCCCAGCGGCGACGACAGCCTCACACCGCAGCCGAACCAGTGAACCCTCGTACTCCTCTCCGCGTGGGCTTCCACTGCCACGTCTTCCCCGGCTCCGTGTCGTCCCCTTCCTAGGCCTAGCCGTCATCCACCGCCGTGGTGCTCTCCGCGCGGCGTGGTCAACGTGGTCAAGGAATGACTTCCATCGGAAGAGTACTGTACGTGGAGAGGCTAACAGCTGGGTCGAGGGCCACAACCCAGTTTTTTTGTGATTTGCCAAGTAAGTCGCTTTGTCAAGCCTGTTGGGCTGCAAATCTTTCAAGACAAGGAGAGCTTTCATTCGGCTGGCCGAGAAAATGGCCCATCGGTAATGAGAAATGGGTTGTACATTTTTAAAACACATCAAACCGGCAATTAGTTTCAATTATCTTTTTTTCATTTCAAGATTTTAAATTACATTAATTTTTATGCGTGGAGAATTTGTTGGATTTTATATTGATATACATTTATTTTTAAAATCAGTTTGAATGTGAGTCGAAATTTCAGGATTAAAAACAGTTCGGACCGCACCGAAATATGCAAAATTTCTTATAATTTTTTAACCGTGGCCACAATATGGGCTGTAATGCTAACAAAAAGAATATGGGCTCCAAAAAAACCTTAAGAATTAGCAAACGGGCTGTAAATTATTAGAAATAATGGCAGATGGGCTGTATGTTGTTTTCCACAGATTTGAGGCTTTCCTAACAAAAAGGTTGACGCACAAGAAGTGACTGTTGGATGTCCATCGAACGGCTGTCGTGCTTCTTCAATCTCTGCTCTTCCTGCTCCAGCCTCTCAAATAAGCGCCGGCGGGACTGCCTGCTCCCTCCTCCGCGCGGCCGGCTGTGCTGCCGTGCAGGCCTCATCGCCCCATCGTACTCCCATCGCTGGCCTAGCCATCCCTCTACTCACCCACACCTGCTGTTATTCTCCGGCGATGGCAGACGAACCAATAAACCCTCATACAGTCGTAGTCCCCTCCGTGTGGGAAACAAATGTCGAGTCTTCCCTGCCTCCGTGTCATTCCCTTCCTAGGCCTCGCCATCGTCCACTGCCCTAGTGCTCTCGGCGCGACCTGGTCAACATGGTCAACGACCGACATGCATCTGAAGTGGACTGTACGTGGAGAGGCCGACAGCTGGGTCCATGGCAGCACGCAAGGAAATGCCTCCTTATTATGCGCAAAATAATGATTGCTCCACCTGACATCAGGGACCCACCGAAAGGGCCTCTGTATTTCGCGAAAAAAATGTAACCGCCGCTGACAGCTCGGACCCACCAGCTATATCTTCGCACGCAAGGAAGTGCCTCCTTATTACGCACAAAAAAATGAATACTCCCCCTGTTAGCTGGGACCCAGTATAGTGGCAGGCTGACTTGTGGGCCTACTAAGTTGACGGGGATGGAGGGCTTTGTCAACTTAGTCAATATGCACGATTCTAGCTCCAGTAACCGTACGATGTCCATCCAATGGCCGTAGTGCTTCTTCAACCTCTGGTCTTCTTGCTCCAGCCGCCCAAACCAGCGCTGGTCGTGCCTCGTGCTCCTGCCTCCTGTGGCCGGCTGCGATGCGGAGGAGGCCTCACCGCCCCTGCTACTCCCACCGCTGACCAGGCCATCCCTCTACTCACCCACACCCCCTGTTATTTTGCGGCGACGGCAGCCTCACACCGCAGCGAACAGTGAACCCTCGTACTCCTCTACGCGTGGGCATCCACTGTCGCATCTTCCCCGGCTCTGCGTCGTCCCCTTCCTAGGCCTCGCCGTCATCCACCGCCCTGGTGCTCTCGGTACGGCGTGGTCAACGTGGTCAAGGAACGGCTTCCATCGGACATGGACTGTACGTGGAGAGGCTGACAGCTGGGTCCACGGCTGCAGTAAGGAAGTGCCTCCTTATTACATGCAAAATAATTATTCCTCCACCTGACAGTAGGGACCCATCGGACGGGCCACCGTATTTCGCGAAAAAAATGTGTCCCCCCTGACTGGTGGGACCCATTAGCTATACCTTCGCATGCAAGGAAGTGCGTCCGGGCAAGAAAAAAACAAAACGATTCACCTCCCTGACTGCTGGGACCCACCAGCTACATCTTTGCACGCAAGGAAGTGCCTGACAGTCGGGACCCACCTGGTCGAAGCGTACGTATCGTTGTCATTCTAGTCGTGAACGTGTACGTACATGCTGGTCGATGTAGAGGCGCGCATGTGTCATAGTAGAGGCGCGCACGTAGCATGTACACATACATACAGCGGCCAGGGTGCAAGAAAGAAAATACGGCCATGTATGTGTACATATGGGCGGGGTATCGAACGCCTACTCGCGCATACGTACGGCCAGGGCTCGTGTACATGGCTGGGTTGGAACGGAGAAACAGTGTCGTTGTCATGTTCATGGGGAGGCAACGGAATGCGTCGTGTTCATGGGGAGGCAACGAAATGCTCGTGTTCATGGGGAGGCAACGGAACGCATGGGAGCCAACCGGCTAGGTCGGAACGGAATTCGTGGTCATGTTCATCGGGAGGGCTTGGACAAAACAGGCGATGGAAACGAGGCATGGCGTACCGCAGAATGGAGGAAACGGAACTCCTATGGTCGAAACGGGGGTCCTGTTGATCGGGAGGGGTGTGGCGTACCGCAAAACGGAGGAAACGGACCTCCTACGGTCGAAACGGGGGTCCTGTTGATCGCGAGGGGTGTGGCGTACTGCAAAACGGACGAAACGGACCTCCTACGGTCGAAACAGGGGTCCTGTTCATCGGGAGGGGTGTGGCGTACCGCAAAACGGGACTCCACGGGATATTGTTCATCTCCACCGTCGACCTCCTCCAGCCTCCACGGGCTACCATCGACCTCCTCCAGCCTCCACGGGCTCCTGTTCATCCAGCCTCCACCGCACGCTACTCCACCGGCTATTGTTCAACCACCCCTCCACTGTCTACTGTTCATCCATCCCCCCACACCACGGGGTCCTGTTCAACCACCCCTCCATGGGCACCCCTCCACCGTCTACTGTTCATCCAGCCCTCCATACCACGGGGTCCTGTTCATCCAGAGGCAACGCCACCGCTCACTGTTCATCCAAAAACCCCCGCAACGCTCACTGTTCATCCCAGAGGCAGCATCGATCGGCTTTAGTTAGCAGCAGTAGCGAAGGAATCGCTCAATCGGGTTCAGTTAACAGCCATCGATCGATCTCTCAGGTTCAGTAACGCGTAGCCTGCAGTGCAATCGCTCGGTTCAGTTAGAGCCCAACGCCTCGCTCGGGTTCAGTTAGAGCCAACGCCTCGCACACATGCACGTACGTGTACGAGAGAAACGCGCATCGCTCGGCCCCCGACCTCCCACCGTAACCGGGAACTCCCCGAAATTTTCCTCCCCCTCACTTCTACCAAGGTTTTTTCCGTCATGGACGGCCCAAAGAATGTCATGCAGCTGCGTCTCTGGCCCGCCCAGGACGAAAAGCCCATTTTCTGTCATGATTTTTGTCATAGAAGTAGGATCCCACCACATCTATGATGATACCGGGTTTTGTCACAATTATCGTCATAGAAGTGTCATATGTATGACAAAAAAATTCGTTCGGCCCAAAATGTCACGGATGTGTCTTTTTTATTGTATAGTGTATATAGATGCATTAATTAAATAAGATATATTGTGATATCCCAACATAACCATGGTCCTACATGGAACAAACTCCATCTTCACCTGCAACTAACAACGCTATAAGAGGGGATGAGCAAAGCGGTAACATAGCCAAACAACGGTTTGCTAGGAAAGGTGGGTTAGAGGCTTGACATGGTAATATGGGAGGCATGATATAGCAACTGTTAGGTATCGTGGCATAGCAAAAGAGCGAGCAACTAGCAAGCAAATATAGAAGTGATTTCGAGGGTATGGTCATCTTGCCTGAGATCCCGCAAGGAAGAAGAACGAGTCCATGAAGAAGATAAAAGGACGTAGTCGAACGGATCCTCACAAATGCGACGTTACCGGAACTAACAAGAAGAAGCAACACCAGAAGGAAGCAAACAACATAGTAAAAAACCATCACATAAACATGGCATGATGCGCAACCAAGTATGATGCATGTCCGGTTTAATTAGGCAGGGCATGGCAAAGTGCAACAACCAACACTACAAGTTAAGTGGAGCTCCATATGCAACGAGCTGCATATTGACGGAACACCACATGACTTATTTAGTTCTCTCTCGTTTATGAACCCGACAATATTAAATGTTGTTAAACATGGAAGAGGTGAAGCATAATAAAACTACCTAACTAGGCAAGTTTAAATGAGGCCGGAAACAACAAACAACAATTTCGGAAAATCCTCATATGCAATTTATGGATTTGGTACCGTTCTGCCATAAACCATATTTTAGAGTTGTTAAACATGCAAAGTAGTGCTACCATGTTAAACAAGGCATTTTTCCACCCCATTTGCATATAAAGTTTGTTAAGTTTGGAGCTACGGTTATTTAGTTATGAATTAAATCATTTTAGCATGGCATTTAAACAAAATTAGACAAACAGCATTTTAAAAATTTGAAACATGGATATTATTAAACTAGACAAAATTCTAGACATTTTACATAAAGTTTGTTTTAATCCATTGCACGGTTAATTAGTTAGGATATGCATGAAGTGCAAGGGCTTTTCTGCAAAACTGACAAACACTGGATAAAAAGGAAATTTGTCCAGAACTGGGAAAAAACGTGTCGGGCCAGATCTTGAACTGGCCCAACTATGCACAGGGCAGAGGGGCGCTGAGGAGGCTCACCATGGGCTTCGGCCCAGGTCGGCGGAGTTGGGAGCTCGGCCGCGGTTAACCAGCGAAGGGAAGGCAAGGCCGAGGCGCTTGCTTGGCTTGGTTAACGCGAGCGGGCTAGAGCGGTTCGACGCGAAGCAGGGGAGGCAGCAGGCGCGGTCAACGTCGTTCCCGCACGCAGAAGCAGGGAAGGCCGGCGAGGGACTTGGCGCGGGGCGACGGCTTCCTGCCAACAACGTGCGCGGGTCTGGGCGGCACGAGGGCGGCAGAGTTCCTTTGGCATGGCGGGGGTCTGCAGGTGCGGGCACAGGAGTTTAGGTCAGAGGCGGCCATGGCGTTCCCTGTTTCAGCAAAAGAGAGAGAGAGAGAGAGAGAGAGAAGAGAGAGCATGATTAGCGAAGGGAGGTACCAGAGGAGGGAGAGAAAAGAACAAGGAGGGGGCACGGCGAGGTGCGGTGGCCTAGTTGCTGCTGTTGCTTGTCGGCGTCACGCCGGACGCACGGAATAGATGCGTGGAGGACGGGGCTCCACTGGAGGGAGCGGGACGGCGACGGAGCGCGAGGAAGCAGGGGTCCGTGAGGGGTCCTCCGGGATGCGGAGGAGGAGCGACGAGATTGCTACTCGTTCGGTCCTTTGCTGCCCTGGAAGGAGGCTCGGGCGAGGAGGACGAGCACGAGGAGCTCAGGAGCTTGGGCTTGGGAGCGCTGACCGATGGGTGGCTCGGCTGCGAGGGGATCCAGGGGAGCGGGGGCCTGGTGCCCGAGCGGCTGCTGCGTAGCAACTCGGGGAGGCTGTCGGTGTGGTGGATTGAAGGGGCTGGTTGGGTGGCTGGATCGAGGACGAGCGGTGGCAGCTGCGATCTGGTTGGGTGGAGATGGATCGGCAGGGATCCCGATGTGGAAGAGGACTGGCGACGGCGGCTGGGAGGATGGGACAGGGCTCCAAAATTCTAGGGTTAGGCATGTTTATATAGTAGTGGTATTAGGTTAGGGGCTATCTCATCCCTCCGATCATAATCGGACGGTCGAGAATAAAATGCTTTGGGAGTCCAAACAAATAAACGAAGATATTTTGGGGATGTTTGGAGATGATCCGGATCCAATGGTAACAACAATCTGGGTCGGGTTCGGGGAAGTTTAGGATGCGCGTGAGAGGTTAATGCACTGTGCAAAGAGGGTTAGGCAGACGAGGGAAAACAGAGAATAAGGTTGGTCTCGGAATGGTCAACGAAAGCAAGGGGGACGCGGCAACTACGAGGGGATGCAAGTTTGAAAATAAAGACAACAACGGAGTGCCGATGCAATGCAGATGATGCGATGATGAAATGCAACAAACAAACGAATGACAAGGCAACAACAGCGAATAATTGGAAGACTCCTGGGTGGCTGGATCGAGGACGAGCGGTGGCAGCTGCGATCTGGTTGGGTGGAGATGGATCGGCAGGGATCCCGATGTGGAAGAGGACTAGCGACGGCGGCTGGGAGGATGGGACAGGGCTCCGAAATTCTAGGGTTAGGCAGGTTTATATAGTAGTGGGATTAGTTTAGGGGCTATCTCATCCCTCCGATCATAATCAGGCGGTCGAGAATAAAATGCTTCGGGAGTCCAAACAAATAAACGAAGATATTTTGGGGATGTTTGGAGATGATCCGGATCCAACGGTAACAACAATATGGGTCGGGTTCAGGAAAGTTTAGGACGCGCGTGAGAGGTCAATGCACTGTGCAAAGAGGGTTAGGCAGACGAGGGAAAACGGAGAATAAGGTTGGTCTCGGAACGGTCAACAAAAGCAAGGGGGGACGCGGCAACTACGAGGGGATGCAAGTTTGAAAATAAAGACGGCAACGGAGTGCCGATGCAATGCAGATGATGCGACGATGAAATGCAACAAACAAACGAATGACAAGGCAACAACAGCGAATAACTGGAAGACTCCTGGCACGTCGGTCTCGGGGCGTCACATGCACCCACACTTCCCCCACTAGAGCACGACTTTACCGCTTCTGCGCGAACGCACGAGTTCAAGTCCCGAGATTTCTGGGACAAATCAATCCAATTGATTACCCGCAATCCCTATCCTAAAGGACGCACATCAGCCCGATTGATCACCCTCTGCGGGGACCCGTGCACTCAGACACGTTAAACACCCGACTAAAGTCTTCTTCATGATCGTTATGTGGTGAGCTTGACGCCCCTTTGCGGGTTCACTTGGCCCTCTTAGTAGGCTCCAAGGCGCATGACTTGTAAACCTGGACTCGTAGAAGGCATGTGCCGGTGTTCCCCTGGGATAAGGAGTGGCGTCTCTCCGGAGAGTCAGACCACGCACCGGCGTCGCCACTCGAGTTGTAATGGCATGCTCTCACTTGGTCCCCTAGTCTATCTCCCCCGAGAGACAAAACAAATGCCACCGGGGTTTTTCCGGATGATCAACAACACCCGGTCATCTGGGTAAACCTAAAGTCTAGAATCCGTTGTGTTTTCGTCCAAGGAACAAAGAGGCACGATTCGGAAACGTATTCTGAGTGCCCCCACAGCACTTGGACTCAACCGAAGGATTGATTTGTTTGTCCTACAAAATCCCAACCGGTCTGGGGGCTAATGATGTGGTCACCTATTCCATGTAGGGTCAAGGACCCATCATTTGGGACCCACATGGGGCATGTCACCATCATAGGTAGGTCCCTGGACCATGCTAACATTCATATGTGTACATCAGGAAGTTCACTCGGATAGCTTAACGGCACTTGGACGATCACACATCACTCAGCTGACGGATCGCCACTCGGACATAAGAGGGTAGGACGACGTTGTCAGAGCCGCAATGGTCGAGGAATCCTAACTCATCCACTAAATAGAGTTATAGCTACCATTACCTGTAACTACTTTAGTCGAGGCTCATTACACTAGTAACTGACTCATTCAATGTCATTAATTGCCTCGGCGGCATGGGAGACATGGGGCTGCGTCGCACTCTATATAAGCTGCAACCCTTTCCATAGCCAGGCACAAGCAATCTGTGTAACCATACCCATCAAATCAAAGCAAGTCTCCGGGTACGAGACGTAGGGCTTTTACCTCCGCTGAGAGGGGCCCGAACTCACTAAACACCGAGTGTTACACCTGTGATGTAGCTAGGTTCTACCCCTTACTCGTACCCCTAGTACTCATTGTCAGAATTGTAACCATGACACCAAGGGCCGTGATCTCCAAGAGTGTCGGCAGGTCGAACAAACTTGCCGAAAAGTAGAAAGCTGAGTATGAGAAGCGCGATATGGATAAGCGCCAGGATGGTGCTAATGGGTTCGGCAAGAAGGGCCATGGAGGCCGAGGAGGGCATTACGGCAAGGCCAACCAGTAGAAGGAAAAACCTGCTAGAGGCCATGAAAGATAAGAAGATGATTAGAGTGAAGAGGAGGATGACGATGAATCCACCGAACATGGATTCCATAAGGCAACAAAAGCCATGTGCATTGATGGGGGGTGCATCTTTGCATTCATATCACCGCCAGCTCAAGTAGTGGGCGTGTGAGGACAACATGGCAGAGGCGGCAATAGACACCCAGAAACCACTCAAGTGGTCACACACGCCTATCATTTTTTATCCCGAGGACCACCCTGATTGCACAGATGCAGTCGGGTGCTTGTCGTTGTTGGTTTCACCAACGATTCGCAACCTCAAGGTCATGAAAATGTTAGTTGATTGTGGTGCTGGCTTGAACTTGACCTCTCCATAAGTAATTGAGAGGCTACAAATTTCTGACCAAGAGCTCGATAAAACTGGGACATTCCAAGGAATCAACACAGAAAGGAGCCAACACAAGGGGAAGATCATGTTGTTGGTGATGTTTGGAGAGGAATTGAACTATAGAATGGAGAAGATTGTCTTCGATGTTGTCAAGATCCATTTGCTATTTAATGGAATTCTTGGCTGCCCAGCTCTGGCTAAGTTTATGGCAGCATCCCATTATGACTACAACACATTAAAATGCCAGGACCAACGGGTGTCATCTCCATCAATTCAGATAAGAGGAATGTAGTCATATGCGTTCGCAAGCTTTATAGAGATGCGGTTGCAGCAAAGGCTACCAAGGCAGCAGCTATCACCAAGAAAAGGAAAAACAAGAAACCCGGTAAGACATCTGACAAGAATTCCGGGAAGCGCACCTCCTCGGAGTGTTGTGCACACGTTGAAGACTTGCCGGATAGCTCTACCGGCAAGAAGTCTAAAGCCACTTCACCAGCAGCGAAGAAGGTGCCAGCAAAGGAGGACAACACTAGCGGTACTTCCACTGTCACTGCCACCCTTGACAGTAAATAGGAAAGCGCGCTCATTGCCTTCCTGTGGGCGAATGTCAATGTGTTTGCATGGCAACCATCTGACATCTTCGGTGTTCCCAGGGACGTAATTGAGCACCACCTTGCTGTCTGTCCCCATGCTCGACCTGTCAAGCAGAAGGTCAGAAAGCAAGCTTTGGAATGGTAACAATTCATTGCTGGAGAGATTAAGAAACTTGAAGTAGCAGGTTTGGTTAGAGGTGTACTACATCTAACTTGGTTAGCAAACCCAGTTGTAGTGCACAAGGCAAATGGAAAGTGGAGACTTTGTATTGACTAGACTGATCTTAGCAAAGCATGTACGAAGGATCCTTTCCCTTTGCCACACATTAATCAAATTGTAGACTCTATTGCCGGCTGTGATTTACTCTCATTCCTTGATGCATATTGTTGATACCATCAGATATTCATGGCCAAGAAAGATGAGGAGAAAACCGCATTCATTACTCCATGTGGATTAAAGAGTGCTCACTCAACATTCATGAGAGCTATCCAGATTTGTTTCGAACCAAAGCCGCACAGAAATGTGGACGCATATATGGATGATATAGTGGTCAAAACCAAGGACAAATCAACCTTCATTCAAGACTTAGAAGAAACATTTGCAAAATTGCGCAAAATCAATATGAAGCTCAACCACGAGAAGTGTGTATTTGGTGTTACATCCAGCAAACTTCTCAGGTTCTTTGTATCTGAACGTGGAATTGAAGCAAATCCAATCAAAGCAATTGAGCAAATTCAAGCACCTAAAACCGCCAAGAATGTGCGACATCTTGCCGGCTGTGTTGCTGCCTTGACTAGGTTCATTTCATGATGTGCTGAGCACGCCCTGCCGTTTTTCAAGATATTAAAAAGGAGGGCCCGGTAAAATGGACTCCGGAAGCGGAGGTTGCGATGCATGATTTGAAAAGGTACCTGTCCTCCACGCCAACACTAGTTGCGCCTAAACCACAGTAACTGTTGCTGCTATACCTAGTGGCAAAAACCAAGTGGTCAGGGCCGCGCTAGTGGCATAGAGGGAAGCAAATGATGAGGGAGAAACAACAGCTAGCGAGCTCATCCCATGACAAGCCAGAATCCTCTCCGGCAAGATTTTTCGCTAGCAGATCAAAAATAGCGCAAGCTAATGAAACCAACTGTTGTGGGAAACCACGTCCACCTATGGGGCCATGAGCCCCTTGTGGTTCGGCAGGGGGTGAGCACATTGCACAAAGAGCGGAAAAGTGTAGCGCACATTGCACAAACAGCGGAAAAGTGTAGCGCAGCGCGGCAGAGATCACAGGAAGTTTTACCCAGGTTCGGGCCGCCGCGAGGCATAAAACTCTACTCATGTTTTGGTGGATTGTGGTGGAAACACAGCATTCTTGCCTAGCAGAGTTGCCTCGGGGCGAGAGCGGCTACGCACGCACGAGTGTACAGAGGTCTAAATCCTTTCTATGGTTGCCATGGCCCTCCTTTTACAGATCAAGTGGTTACCACGGTGGCAAATCGGTTATTGTGTACTAATTAGATAGCAAACAGTGCTATCATAACTAACTCTTCAGGCAGGACAGAACGCATTAAATGCGCCGCTTAGTGTCACATCACGGTGTGCCCGGCACTTCTTTGCCAGCTTCGTGCCTGCTTGCTTGACACGTATCTAGACGGGTGTCATTTGGAGATGATTTCCATAGAAAGTGGTTGCCATGTGGCAAGAAACAGCCACCTAGTCACCTTGGGGCTTGACACCGCACCGATCGTTGACTTGTGTCACTGTGGGGTGGAGTGGTGAAGCCTTAGTGAGGTAGTTTGCCTTCGTTGAGCCCGGTAAGCCTGCCAGGGGAGTCTGGAGACTCGTTCTTCAGGGCCATCTCGACCTCACCAGGCTCGCCTGCCCGGCAAGGGAGGGTTTTCCCTTAGTGATATCTTGCTTCCTTTGTTTGACTTGGTCTTCTTGATCTGCACTCTGATTCCTCAAAAGCGCTAATCTCTTTGGCTTTGTCTAGTCTTGGATGTTGCAGTATTGATCTTAGGCCTATGCACAGTCTGGGCAACAGACCCAGGGTTTGTTGCACCGACAGGAGCCCCCGGGCCTGGCCCGAACTCGTCGGGGTAGGCCCTAACCAGTGCACAGGCAGGAGGGTAGCAGTTGCTCATCCTTTGAGTTCTTCTTTGCTTCTTCATTAACCTGAGACCAGGTCAGTTTCTGGTTCTCCCATGCATCGCGTACCGCCAATTACAGTGGGGCCATCCTTGTAAGGGCCCATGAATGACTTTAACGCATGGGTGAGTAACTGCCAATTCACTCTTCCCACCACGTTCTTATCCTTAGCCACGTATGATGCATGCATTGAGTGGGGTTGGTAATGGAGGTGCATGGTGCGGTAGAGCGTCAAGGCAGGGACCCAGTCTTCTTGGATTGGTGGAGGAGGACGGCGGTTATGCGCACAAGGACCGGCCCGCAGCTCTGATCAGCCTATAAAAGCGGGGGCGGGGAGAGGTGGGAGTGTTCATCCACACATCCTTCCTCCTCCGCCCCTTGTTTTCTAGTTATGCTGAAGAGGAGTAACCAGGGCCTGGCCCCAGGCTCCAGCTTGGGGTTGATGGTGCTGAATGCTTGCGTCGGCGCTCGGGAAGTGAGAGGGCGTGGTCACAGCTTTGCTGTGACGGGACTCCTCTTCAGTGTTTGCACATGCCTCAGGGGGGTGCGCAGGCGGCACAATAGTACCACCGGAGGTAGTGACTCTGGTGCGTTCATCGGCGGGCCGCCCGGGGCTTCAACCTTAGTGAGGGGCTATGCGAGCAACACCACGCCGGAGCCCATAATGGACCCAAAGCATGGCAGTCAGTCGTGGCCTATCCCCCCTTCTCCTGTGCCGTCGAAAAGGGACCGCGGGAGTGGCTCGCCGTTGGAAACAGCGGATCCCTTCCTTCGGGGTACCGCCCGTCTCACGAACGGGCGGATTCCTTTGGCCCGTTCATGCTTCTTCAGGGCGCGACATCCTTCTAGCTTCGGGTTGCTGGAGACAACCATGCTCTCTGTGGGGTCATCCAGCGTGCCCGGTGCCTACCCCAGTCGCCATGGCGGAGGTTTAAGTGGTCGCGTCCTCTTGAGTGACCGCGGTGGGGAAGGCGGCGGCAACCCATGACGCGTCAGGAGCGAGGACAACCGCTCCGACGAGGCATGCTTGCCGGCCGAACCATTGTCACCGGTTGGGCTCCCAGTGGTGTTACCACCCGCGTCTGCCCTCCGGTTCCTTCCTCCTAGCTCAGGAGTGACGCCATCCTGATCCTGGGGAGGCATCGAATCCCAGCCAGGCCTTTTCTCTGCCTTCTTCATCTCCCCCTGTAGCTCCAAAGAGGGAGGGATAGAACAAAGGCGTCATGGGCATTTATCTTTTTTCAGTCTAAAATATGTAGGCACTTGCCAAACTTTAGTTCAAATTATGTAATCTCTTTTATCCATGTTTGTGTTCTGTAAGATCTGTACTTGTCGATTAGCATATTAATGAAAAAGATAAACCTTGTCGGGCACTTGTGCATGTAACATGTCCATGCAGAGGTAGAATGCCACTATACACTCAAGTAAACAAGTTTTCCCTGGCAGGCTATCCTGCTGGTACCCTCAGTTTGCTGTCGCGGAGCTAGGCCTGCCAGGCACAAACCAAAAAGAGGGACTAGCCCCCACTAAACCCTTTCGCCAAAGGCCATTGCGACCACCCTGACCGAAGCAACATTCGAGTTAAGGGATGGGAGCACCTAAGTTTCAAAGGTAGCGAGGTTTTCTTATGCACAAGTTTTTACTTACAGAACACGTACAGATAAGAAAGAGAACTTATCTATTTGGGCTTGCGAGGGATCTCAATGTAGGCTTGTCTTCTCTTCTCCTCTTTGGGACCAAGTCCACGTTAGGAACCTGCAATTTTATGCAAATGAAAATGATGCCATATGCGATCTTATCTACATGAACGTGAAATGCTCATGATATGCTTATGCATGCATGCAATTTGTCGGGCCCCCCCCAGCGTTTCATATATTTCTGTTGCTCAGGGTCTGCGCCTGTTTTTGTACAAGGGGTTACATGCAGTAGAGGCAAGGCCTGTACAAAAGGGTGGCTGCCGGGCAGGGCCCGACAGCCGCGCCTTATGGATAGAACTTGCGGAGATGCTCAATGTTCCATGAGTTTTGCAATTTAATGCCTTGTCCGTTCTCCAGACGGACCGCGTCAGGTCTGGTGACTCGTACTACCCAGCAAGGGCCTTCCCACTTTGGCGTCAACTTGTTTGTACCCTTGGTGGATTGAACGCGCCTAAGGACAAGGTCGCCTTCCTCAAAACACCAGGCGTGGACCATGCGGCTGTGATAGTGACGCGGGGCTTGCTGGTAGCGTGCAGCACGTGTAGCAGCCCGGAGACGGTTCTCCTCGAGAAGCACAACATCGTCACACCGGTGTTGTTCCTACACTACTTCATCGTAGGCAAGCACTCGAGGTGACCTATAAATGAGTTCTGTGGGGATAACTGTTTCTGCCCCATAGACTAGGGAGAAGGGAGTCTGCCCGGTAGCTCGATTTGGTGTCATTCTGAGGGACCAAAGAACCACTGGCAGCTCGTTGGTCCATCGCCTGCCACACTTCTGCAGCTTATCAAATGTTCTCGTCTTGAGTCCTCGCAACACTTCAGCGTTCGCCCTCTCAGCTTGCCCATTGCTCCTGGGATGAGCGATAGAGGCAAATGAGATCTTGCTTCCGAGGGCATGAACATATTGCATGAAGGTGTGGCTTGTGAATTAGGTGCCATTGTCAGTGATGATCCGGGCAGGGACTCCAAAGCGGCACACCAATCCTCTCAAGAACTTGATAGCTGACTGAGCAGTCACTTTTCTCACGGCTCCTACTTCTGGCCACTTTGTAAACATTTCGTTTGCAACGAACAAGAATTCAAAGCCCCGGGTAGCACGGACGAAAGGGCCCAAGATGTCGAGCCCCCAGACCAAAACGGGCATGATAAAAGGATTGTCTGAAGAGCTTGGCTAGGCAGATGGTTGTTCTTGGAATGGAACTGGCAGGCTTCACATTTGGTGACTAACTCAACTGCATCTTGGAGGTTTGTGGGCCAGTAAAATCCTTGCTGGAAAGCTTTTCCAACCAGAGCCCTCGATCCGATGTGTGAGCTGCACATGCCTTTGTGTATCTCTGTAAATAGTTCCTTTCCTTCTTCTTGGCAAATGCACTTCAATTTCACACCGTTGGGCCTTCTTCTGTACAGCGTGTCGTCAACGAACTGATACATACTGGCCCTCCAGGCTACTCTTTCAGCTTCATCTTGCTCTTCAAGGAGTTCTCCAGTTTGGAGAAAACGGACTACGTGCCACGCCCAAGTTGGAGCCTAAGGCTCGGCAACAAGGACTAGTGACACCTCCTCCTTCGTTGGAGCACACCCCTCAACCGCAGGGACCGGTGGTCTAGCGGGAGGGGGTAGCTCGGCGGCCGAAGGGGAGTTGTTCCCACCAAGCTCTCTGCCGGGAGCCTCGAGAGGTTCTACCAGGAGAGGCTTGCCGGAGCCCAGTTTTCTCCTCTTTCAGGCCATTATTGCCAGGGATACGGAGGGCTGAGTCAGATGGAGAATAAAAGTCCCTGGTTCCATAGGGAGTTTTTGCACAGCACACTTTGGTAGATGATCAGCAATGTTGTTTTCCGCACGGGGTAAGTGCTTTGTTTGCAATCCGTCAAAGCGCTCCTCCAACTTCCTCACTTCCTCAATGTATGCCGCCATCAATGGACTTTGGTAATCCTTGTTGACTTGTCTCACCATAAGTTGCGAGTCTCCGCAGATGATCACTTCTTGATTCCTAGTTCTGTTGCAAACATGAGCCCGGCAAGGAGCCCTTCGTACTCTGCAGTATTGTTGGTAGCTTTCTCCCAGGGAAAATGCATCTGGACGACGTACTTATGGTGTTCCCCGGCGGGAGTAGCGAGAAGCACGCCAGCCCCTGCACCTTGTAGGGAGAAAGCACCATCGAAATACATAATCCATTCTTCAGGCGCTTCCTTGCCGGGGATAACTGTCTCCAACACTTCTTCATCAGGAGCTGGCGTCCATTCTACAATAAACTCTGCCAATGCTCTACGCTAAATAGTTGATGTGCTCTCAAACTTCAAACCAAAGTTGGATAACTCCAAAGCCCATTCCACTATCCTGCCGGTGGCCTCGGGGTCTCTGAGTATCCGTTGCAAGGGAAAGCGGGTGACAACCGTGATCTCGTGGGCTTGGAAGTAGTGGCGCAGTTTCCTTGAGGCCATGACAAGGCCAAAAATCAACTTATGCATGCTAGAGTACTTGGATCTAGCCCCTGCAATAGGGAGCTAACAAAGTATAGTAGGTAGTGTACCACTTTCTTCCTTGCCGCATCCTTAGGGCTGCCCCCGCTGCCTTGCTCTCCTATGTCTTGATATGTATCTGACCTTGCCAGGGTGTGCTCATTTTCCTCTTTGGAGGATGAGGGAGTCCTAGACTAAGGGGTCCTTGGGCGTTTGACCTATTGGATATGGGTCGGACTAATGGGTCGTGAAGATACAAAGGCCGAAGACTCTACCTGTGTCTGGATGGGACTCTCCTTGGCGTGGAAGGCAAACTTGGCGACCAAATATGAAGATTCCTTTCTCTGTAACCGACCTTATGTAACCCTAGATCCCTCATGTGTCTATATAAAACCGGAGGGATAGGTCCGTAGATATATCCTCATAATCATAGTCAGATAGGCTAGACTTTTATGGTTTAGCCATTACGATCTCGTGGTAGATCAACTCTTGTAATACTCATATTCATCAAGATCAATCAAGCAGGAAGTAGGGTATTACCTCCACGGAGAGGGCCAGAACTAGGGTAAACATTGTGTCCCCCGTATCCTATTACCATCGACCTTAGACGCACAGTTCGGGACCCCCTACCCGAGATCCACCGGTTTTGACACCGACATTGGTGCTTTCATTGAGAGTTCCACTGTGGCATCGTCAAAAGGTTTGATGTCTCCTTCAGACATATAAAACGACGCTGTCCAAGGGGAAGTCTTCCTCCCCGGACAGATCTTCGTGTTCAGCAGCTTCGCACTGCGGGCCAACTCGCTTGGCCATCTGGAGCAGATCAAAAGCTAAGCCCCTGGCCACCAAGACAGATTTGGAAACTTGAACTACGTCACGGATATTCATGGAGACTTGATCTTCGACGGATTCGAGACCACGGCAGCCGCACCCTGCCACCACGATGAACATGATGTAAATCTGTCATTGGTCCATACGCAGGAGATAGTACATATAGCTACTCTGGCCCTAGATCCCAAGCGGATCGAGCCATCCGAAGACGGGAAGCTCAACCCCGCCACGGAAACCGAAGACTCAGCGTCATTGGAGCCGCACACATAATTAACTTCAAGTGACATTTATGTCATCGAAACCATGGACTCATCTCCGGCTACAGCTTCCAAACCTTGTGTGTCCGCGTACGTCGAGCTTGATCGGTCATCGATCGTCGAATTCAGCTATGCGGACATCTTCCGACACTCGCCCTTGGGCGACGTGTTAAACTCATTAAGAGCACTATCCTTTGCGGGAGGGCCACAGCCGAATTATATCCGGTTCGAACCGGAGGCTGATGACGGAGAATTTCGCTTCCCACCCACCGCCCACTTCGTAGCCACTCTCGAGGACTTAACTGACATGCTCGATTATGGCTCCGACGACATCGATTGTATGGATGAGGATGCCGGAGAAGAAGAGGCTCAAAACCAACCATTTACCATACGCTGGACGGCCACTTCCTCGTATGATGTATACATGGTGGATGCACCAAAAGAAAATAGCGGCGATGACAAGGAAGATCCAGTTGAGGATAAACCTTCCGAGATACAATCAAAGCGTCGGCGACAGCGGCGCCACTCTAAGTCACGCCGCAGCAAAGACAGCAACACCAACATAGGAGAAGATAATACTCTGGAGGGTGCCGAAGACAATGAAGACCCCGTTGATGCAACTACTTAATAGGATGAAGGGGAAGATGGGCAAGTTAGCCCTGGTAAACAGGCCACGCACGAATACTTGGAGGACAGTAATTATCTTCCCCTCTCCGAGGATGAGGCGAGCCTCGGCACTGAGGATTTCATCATGCCTAAGGAACCTCTGGAGCAGGAGCGCTTCAAGCGCCAGCTAATAGCCACTGCAAGGAGCCTGAAAAAGAAGCAGCAGCAGCTTCAAGCTGACCAAGATCTTCTCAATGATAAATGGACCAATGTCCTAGCAGCCAAAGAATACGGCCTCAAGCACCCAGCCAAAATCTACCCGAAGCGCAAATTGCTACCTTAGTTAGACGACGAGGCACTGAAGCACATACCCCCATCGCGCAATGTGACTGATACGACCACCACGTGATCGGGATAAAACGGCAACTCAAGCCGAACACCAGCCCACCCTGCCTCATCGCAAATGCAAAGGTAAAACAGCTCGTGGTCATACATATGACCTTCGGCAGGACCTGAACAAATAGAGCAGGACATACCAGATCGATCTACGGATCACGAGGACGTGCCTCGACACATGACGATGGCTATCTATTCGGACGTGACAAACCTAGTCATGCGCGGGCCGAAAGGCCCAGACGGACTCCATCGGCGCTATGTCGCGATGCGGCCCGATATAGAGGCGCCGTGCACCCTCTTTGCTTCACTGACGACGTCATGGAACATGAATTCCCAGAAGGGTTCAAACCCGTGAATATCGAATCATACGATGGAACCACAGATCCCGTGGTATGGATCAAAGATTTCATTCTCCATATTCATATGGCCCGCGGCGACGACCTTCATGCCATTAAATACCTCCCCCTAAAACTCAAAGGACCAGCCCGGCACTGGCTGAACAGCCTGCCCGAAAATTCCATCAGCAGCTGGGAGGAGCTGGAAGAAGCCTTCCTTGATAACTTCCAAGGTACACATGTTCGACCTCCGGATGCTGATGACTTAAGCCATATAGTTCAACAGCCCGGAGAGTCAGCCAGGAAATTCTGGAGTAGGTTCCTAACTAAAAAGAACCTGATCGTCGACTGTCCGGATGCTGAAGCCCTAGCGGCGTTTAAACACAGCATTCGTGACGAATGGCTCGCCCGCCACCTCGGCCAAGAAAAGCCGAAGTCCATGTCAGCCCTCACGGCACTCATGACCCACTTTTGTGTGGGCGAGGATAGTTGGCTGGCCCGTAGCTAAAACAATGCAAGCTACACCGCACCCCTGAAGCCAAAAATAGCAACGACAAATCCTGACACAATAGATACAAGCGTCGAAACAACAATGACAACACCGATGATATGACGGCCAATGCCGGATTCAGTGGCTCTAAGTCCGATCGCAGAAGAAGTCGTTCAAAAAGAACAATTCAGGCTCATCTAGCTTGGACCGCATACTCGATCGTCTGTGCCAAATTCATGGCACCCCAGACAAACCACCCAATCATACCAACAGAGATTGTTGGGTTTTTAAACAGACCCGCAAGTTAAATGCCGAAAACAAGGAAAAGGGATCGCAAAGCAAAGACGACGACGAGGAGCCCCGGCCACCGAACACAGGGGGATAGAAGAAGTTTCCCCCTCAGTTAAAAACGGTGAACATGATATATGCTACCCACATCCCCAAGAGGGAGCGCAAGTGAGCGCTCAGGGACGTCTACGCGTTGGAGCCAGTCGCCCCAAAATTTAACCCATGGTCGTCATGCCCGATCACTTTTGATCGCTGGGATCATCCGGCCAGTATCCGTCACAGCGGTTCTGCCGCACTGGTCCTAGACCCAATAATTGATGGGTTCCACCTGACGCGAGTCCTGATGGAAGGTGGTAGCAACCTCAACTTGCTCTATCAGGATACAATGCGTAAAATGGGCATTAATCCATCATGGATCAAGCCCACCAATACTACCTTTAAATGAGTCATACCAGGTGTAGAGGCCCGTTGTACGGGCTCAATCACACTAGAGGTTGTCTTCGGATCTCCGGACAACTTCCGAAGCGAGGAGTTAATCTTCGATATCGTCCCCTTTCGCAGCGGCTATCACACACTGCTTGGACGAACCGCATTTGCTTGATTCAACGCAGTTCCACACTACGCTTATCTCAAGCTCAAGATGCCTGGACCACGCGGCGTCATAACAGTTAATGGAAACACGGAACACTCCCTCTGCACTGAGGAGCACACCACTGCCTTAGCAGAAGTACAGAGCGGTCTTTTCAAACAGAACCTTAATTCGGCGGTCGAGCTCCCGGACACTGTCAAGAGAGTTCGGACTATTCTGCATCAAGACAGCTCCGCTCGTCAAGAACTCGAGTAGCAATTTGGCCTCCATCCCGGTCCCGACCAACTAGCGGCAATTGTACCGCGTGTACATAACTACGCACTCAAAATACCATGGGCATGGATGGAGGCATAACTAGCTTGTGATTCACAATACGGCTCGACCTCCCGCAGACACACGCATACTTTTAATGTTTCCTTTTTCCTCCTTTTTCAGGTCTCTTTTTCATAGGCCTTCCCTAAAGGCTTGACCATCGGTTCTTTTTTCAAGGATAAATACACCAAGACGACAAGAAGCATGGATGTACTAGGGAAATTTTAGGTGGTTTCTTTAATGACCCCTTTACCTATTTTCAGGACCCACACGCTCCTCTCCCTTGGTTAAGGCATATCAAATAGCTTTCTGCTTATTGCACTACTTGTATAAATGCTCTTTAACGCACCAATGAAATTATAATGGAAGCAGTTTGTGGCCCAAATTTTACGGCTTTTAGCTTACTAATCTTTCTGCTTTTTCTTTTTTTGATAACTTTATCAAATAGCACCCGTACACTCTGGTACGTTACAATTTGCCAGGGGCTCCATAGCACCCCACAACAAGGCAACAAAGTCTAAACACTTTTTACAGTATAGTTCGGCACCCTGAATTTAGCACTATATGCATTGGCTTCGAATCATGTCTTTGGTCAATAGTTGGGTTGCCCGGCTCCTATGCTTACTACCTTACGTTCCGCTCTATCGGCTAGGGTAGTAAAGGGAGAACTACTGCGATTGTGCCCTGGTTTACCCGGATGAGCACCTTAGTAGAGAAAGCCGAAAACTGATTATCATAATGCGGCGAGAGCCGGTCAGCTCTTAGGAGGTCTCAAATCCTTCGATATTTTTTCCGCATTACACGAGGGATTGGTACTTACCCGATCAAGTGTTTTCAGCATCCTAGTTCGGATACTAGGGGTTGCGCCTATATTTCTATTGTCAAACTCTTATGGCTAAGTGAGGGTGCTAAAGCCGCATAGTCTGATTGCCTGGTTCGTCGTGCTAAACACCTCCTTCAAGGACCAAACAATTGGATCAAGAGTGTTTAGATTATATCCCAAACACCCCTGTACTTCCTACGCGGGGGCAGAAGCCGACGACTAGCCAACTCTCAGATTTCACACAATACGGCCGCACAGGAGGTGAAAATTTTTAAACAAACATTGCGTGGCAGAGACAACATGAAGGTATTGTTTCATCATACAAGGCAGAGACAACATGAAGGTATTCATTCAAAAATAATGTCTTGCGCACATTGCGTCGCCACAATGCGGGGCCCCTCCAGGACGTCTTCAAAATACTGCTCTTGCGTGCGGTGCTCCTTGCCTTCAGGTGTGTAACGCCCCGGACACACCCGCCGGTGGTCGTTACTCCTAGCAGGATCTAGACTGGCCCCATAGATCAATACTAGTCTTTTCTACGCACTTTGTCCTCACTCATGCGCACCCGGGAGCAACTTCCCGGTCGGTCACCCATCCTGAAACTACACCAAGCTGAGCACGCTTAACTTTGGAGTTCCGTCAGAATGGGCTCCCGGAAAAGAAGGAATTTCTTATTGATATGAGTAGTCTATCATCCCTAATAAGCCAGGCTATCACATACACCCCCACTCAGAGGAACCGATGTCCTCGTCGGGCCACAGGAATGTTCTCTCTTGGCACATACATATGTGCTTCCAGTCCGGTACATGTGCCATGCCGTGTGCCACGACGGGTCACAAACGTCATGAACAACATGACCGCACAACTGTCCGCAAACATCCGTGTAACCGCGAGGGTCGGCTCTGATACCAACTTGTAACACCCATGATGCGGCTATATCTCCCACGTGTCGGAGCACGACTTAGAGGCATAACCGCATTGTAGGCAATGTTGCAAGAGGGGTAATCTTTACACATCCCATGTACTGAACAAGAAAGAGGTACGTAGTTGGCTTACAATCGCTACTTCACACAATAGCATAAATATATCATTACAATCATCCAGATACAATCAAGGTCCGACTATGGAACCAAAATAAAGACAACCCCAAATGCATAAGATCCCCGATCGCCCCAACAGGGCTCCACTACTGAACGTGTGGAAAGGAAACGTAGTATCGTCCTGAGTCCTCATCGAACTCCCACTTGAGCTCAGTAATATCTCCTGGAATGGTATCATCGGCACCTGCATCTGGTTTTGGAAGTAATCTGTGAGTCACGGGGACTCATCAATCTCACACCCTCGCGATCAAGACTATTTAAGCTTATAGGTAGGTAAAAGGTATGAGGTGGAGCTGCAGCAAGCACTAGCATGTATGGTGGCTAACATACCCAAAAGAGAGCGAGAAGAGAAAGGCAAAGCACGTTCGAGAATCTATGATCAAGAAGTGATCCTAGACTACTTACATTCAAACATAACATGATACCGTGTTCTCTTCCCGGACTCCGCCGAAAAGAGACCATCACGGCTACTCACGCGGTTGATCCATTTTAGTTAAGTTAAGTTTCAGGTTTTCTACAACCGGACATTAACAAATTCCCATCTGCCCATAACCGCGGGCACGGCTTTCGAAAGTTCAAAACCCTGCAGGGGTGTCCCAACTTAGCCCATCACAAGCTCTCACGGTCAACGAAGGATATTCCTTATCCCAGGACAGCCCGATCAGACTCGGAATCCCGGTTACAAGACATCTCGACAATGGTAAAACTAAACCAATAAAGCCACCCGAATGTGCCGACAAATCCCGATAGGAGCTGCACATATCTCATTCTCAGGGCACACTGGATGAGCCAGATGTCGGGTTGGCATAGACCCTGGTTGCCTAGGGGGCGCCAGACATCGCTCAGGTTGGACCAACACTTAGAGAAGCACTAGCCCGGGGGATTAAAATAAAGATGACCCTTGAGTCTGCAAAACCCAAGGGAAAAAGGCTAGGTGGCAAATGGTAAAACCAAGGTGGGGCCTTGCTGGAGGAGTTCTATTCAAGGCGAACTGTCAAGGGGTTCCCATTATAACCCAACCGCGTAAGGAACGCAAAATCAAGGAACATAACACCAGTGACGGAAACTAGGGCGGCAAGAGTGGAACAAAACACCAGGCATAAGGCCGAGCCTTCCACTCTTTACCAAGTATATAGATACATTAAAGTAAACAAGTTATAATAATGATATCCCAACAATAAACATGTTCCATCAAGGAACAAACTCCAATCTTCACCTGCAACTAGCAACGCTATAAGAGGGGCTGAGCAAACCGGTAACATAGCCAAACAACGGTTTGTTAGGACAAGGTGGGTTAGAGGTTTGACATGGGAATATGGGAGGCATGATAAAGAATGTGGTAGGTATCGAGGCATAGGCATAGCAATAGAGCGAGCAACTAGCAAGCAAAGATAGAAGTGATCTCGAGGGTATGGTCATCTTGCCTGCAAAGTTCTCCGAGTTGACGTGAGCTTGATCCTCGTAAGCGTACTCAATGGGTTCCTCGATCACGTACTTGTCTCCCGGATCTACCCACAGCAAGAACACAAACAAAGGGAACCACGATCAACCACGGTGCAATGCGGAAGCAACATGATGCAAAACATGGCATGATATGCGGGATGTAATATGCAATGCATATGAATACCCCGGAAGGAAAAGATTGAACCAGGCCTCAACTTGGAAAACCAAGAGTGCCGCTGGAAATATGAGTTGATTTCGATCGAAATCGATATAAAGATCACCGGAATCGGATGCACGGTTTGCAAATGGCAAGAAAAACAATAATGGCATAAAGCTGCGATTTACAGCACGATGCGATCTAGAATGCATCAAGAAAATAAGCTACTGCACTCTAACATAGCAACAAAGCATATGGCAGTGATCCACTCAAGATGGTTGACAAAAGATGAACACTGAGCTATGGCTAAATCACACAATAGCATGTTCAAACAAGCATGGCAAAAGTGCAAAAGATATCAGGTTCACAGAGTTAGTGAAAATAACATGTCAGGATTTAACATGAGGAAGCAATGTTTAGAGCAAGATAACAACATATTACAGGAACATATCATGGAAAAGCAAGGCATGGCATGAACCAACTCAAAGCATATAACAAAAGTCCCTTACTGACCATAAGCCAAAAGGGATTAGAAAATACAATGGCAACCATGTGAACATAGCAAGTTTCGTTAACAGATTCAGACTTAGCAGAAAACTGGAACATGGCAAAACAGAGTTACGTAGGCATGTTTGCGAGCTCGATGGACTCACCACAAGGCATTGCATGACAAACTAAGCATACACCCAGCAAGAAGACATGATCAATAGGCTAACCATGGCAAGAACAATCACATAGCATGCATGCATCAACAACAACAACCTCGGCAAAATTGATTAACACGTAAACAATCTGCTAGGAACATTTTATCGCAAAAGTAGAGCAAGATTGAGTCATGCTAGGGTGCTCCATAATTGCAAATAAAGACATGGATGGATAGAACATAACAATATCTCAAAATCATCCTTACTGAACATGCTCAAAAGAGGCATGGATCACTCTGTAGCAACAACAATACATGGCATAAAAATAACATCAGGAAAATGACAGAAGAATTCTAAGTCCCTGAAATCAGCAACATCACGAGAGCTACTTTGCATGCTTGTGCTAGTCACCACATTGATCCCAAAAATACATGGCATACACCCCTGTAAAGATGGCATGTCATAGCCCAAAACACATGTAGGGCTCAAGTTCATAGGAGGCACACATTAAACATGGCAAAAATGACAAATGTCCATAATCTGTTAAGAATCAGAACCTAACATTACATAGCACTCTTGCAACAGCATTTAGGGCATCAAGGTGAACTCAAATGAACATGGTGCAATGGAATGACATGAAGTGCACATCCAAACGAATAATTTGATATGCCACATGCCCAAAACGGAGCTACGTATGCAAAGTTACGACATAATGAAGATGCCTAAAAATACTGAAAAACTGAGGACTTAGTGAAATTTTTACCCTCCGGATCTAGGGTTCTTCGTGGGCGCACGAACCGAGGTCAATTCCGGCGAGGGGGAGGCTTGCTCCAGCGAGGGAGAAAGGCGAGGGGGAGGCCAGAGGAGGGCGGATCCGGACTTTCCCCGTTCAGATCCAGCGGCCGGCGGCGGCTCCGGCCACCTCGGCGCGGTCCCGAGGCAAGGCGCCTCGCGGGGGCGCGGGAGCTCCGGCGACGAGCTCCGGCTGGCGAGCGGTGAGCGGGGCGGCGGAGGCGCTTGGCGGCGGAGGGACTAGCGGCGGGCGGAGGCGTGCATGCAGGCGGCGGGTGGAGGGACTCAGGCGGAGGTGCAGGGCTCGGCCCAGATCTGGCCCAGGGCGGGCCGGCCTCGGGCCCCGGTGGGCGCAGAGGAGAGAGAAGGTGGCACGCCACGTGGTGGACTCTGATTGGACACGGGCGGAGGCGGACGCGTCTGGCCGGCGGCGGACGTGTCCGGCCGGCAGCGGACGTGTCCGGCGGCGCGGAGGAGCGGGCTAGGGTTTGGACCGAGATGATGGAGGGGGTTTGGTGGGTTTTGGGCCACTTTGGAGAGGTGTTGGGCTGCAACACACACGAGGCCTTTACGGTTCCTCAGTTAACCGTTGGAGTATCAAACGAAGTCCAAATGGCACGAAACATGACAGGCGGTCTACCGGTAATGACCCAAGGCGCTTGGCAAGTCTCGGTCCAATCCGAGAACGTTTAACACTCTCACATGAAAAGAGGCAAAAGGGGACACCGGAGGACGTAGGAGTGCCGGAATGCAAAATGGACAACGGGGAAAATGCTCGGATGCATGAGACGAACACATATGCAAATGTGATGCACATGATGACATGATATGAGATGCATGACAAGACAAAATGCAAAATGAAGACAAAACCCAACAACGAGGAATATCATAACTTAGTGTCGAAAATGGAAAGAGTTGGAATACAAATATGGCAGGTTACATACGGGGCTCTACAACACTCCACCACTACGAAAGGATCTCGTCCCGAGATCTAGGACTAGAAAAACTTCGGATATTCGGAACGGAGGTGGTCCTCGCGTTCCCAGGTGGCTTCACGGTCGGAATGATGTGACCACTTCACTTTCAGCAATTTGATAGACTTGTTGCAAGTCTTGCGCTCAGTTTCTTCAAGAATAGCAACGTGATGCTCATGATAAGACATGTCTTCTTGGAGATCAATCTCTTCGAAGTTGATGGTGCGGTCAGGAGTCTTGAAACACTTGCGAAGCTGAGAAACGTGAAACACGTCGTGCACGTTTGCAAAGTTGGATGGAAGCTCAAGTTGATAGGCGAGATCGCCTCTTTTGCCAATGATTTTGAAAGGACCCACGTATCTAGGGGCAAGCTTCCCTTTGATACCGAAGCGACGAGTACCTTTCATTGGAGAGACATGAAGGTAGACATGGTCTCCAATCACGAAAGCCAAGTCACGATGCTTGTTATCATAGTAACTCTTCTGGCGTGATTGTGCGGCTTTGAGATTTTCACGAATGACTTTGCACATTTCTTCAGCCTCTGTGATCAAGTCATTGCCAAGAAGTTGGCGTTCACCAGTCTCTGACCAGTTAAGAGGAGTACGGCACTTTTTGCCATAGAGAATCTCGAATGGGGCCTTGCCCGAACAAGCTTGAAAGCTGTTGTTGTAGGAGAACTCGGCATATGGAACACAATCTTCCCACTTCATAACGAAAGAAATGACACATGCCCTGAGCATATCTTCAAGAATTTGATTGACTTGCTTGACTTGACCACTAGGTTGAGGATGAAAAGTTGTGCTGAAGCGAATGTTGGTGCCCATGGCCTTCTGAAAAGAATCCCATAACTTAGAGGTAAAGATGCTTCCACGATCTGAAGATATCAACTGCGGAATTCCGTGCAGAGAGATAATCCTGGAGGTATATAGCTCTGCCAACTGAGCTGCTGTGATAGATTCTTTGATAGGAAGAAAATGAGCCACTTTAGTGAGCTTATCGATGGCAACGAAAATAGCATCATTGCCACGCTTGGACTTGGGAAATCCAGTCCTGAAGTCCATATCAATATGGTCAAACTTCCATTCTGGAATGGCAAGAGGTTGGAGGAGACCAGCTGGTCGTTGGTGTTCTGCTTTCACTCTTCTGCAGACATCACATTCATTCACGAACTGAGTGTAACACCCTCGATGCGACTATAGCTCCCACGTGTCGAGGCATGACTTAGAGACATAATCTCATTGAAGGCATATGTCACAAGTAAGGTAATCTTTACAACATCCCATGTAATATAATAATAAAGGGGAGATAACATAGTTGGCTTACACTCACCACGTCAATCAAGGTACATAAATAACATTACATCATCCAAACACTCATGGCCCGACTACGGCGCCAAAATAAAAGATAACCCAACATGTGACACGGTCCCGATCACCCCCAACTGGGCACCACCACTGATCATCAGGAAAGGAAACATAGTAACATTGAGAGTCCTCGTCGAACTCCCACTTGAGCTCGAGCGCGTCACCTGGAGCGGAATCATCAGGCCCTGCATCTGGTGTAGTAGTAATCTGTGAGCCACGGGGACTCAGCAATCTCGCACCCTCGAGATCAAGACTATTTAAGCTTATAGGTAAGGCAAGGTAAATATAAGTGGAGCTGCAGCAAGCGACTAGCATATATGGTGGCTATCCTGTTCGCAAAAGAGAGCGAGAAGAGAGGGCAAAACGCGAGCGAGAAACTAAAGAGCAACCTGCGCAAACATTACTCCAACACCGTGTCCACTTCCCGGACTCCGCCGAGAAGAGGCCATCACGGTAACACACTCAGTTGATTCATTTTAATTAAGTTAAGGTTCGAGTTGTCTACAACCGGACATTAACAAATTCCCATCTGCCCATAACCACGGGCATGGCTTTCGAAAGTTCAAATCCCTGCAGGGGAGTCCCAACTTAGCCCATGACAAGCTCCCACGGTCAATGAAGGAATAGACCTCCTCCCGAGACGTTCCGATCAGGCTCGGTACCTCGGTTCTTCAAGACACTTCGACAGGTTAAAACAAGACCAGCAACACCGCCCGAATGTGCCGACAAATCCCGATAGGAGCTGCACATATCTCTTTCTCAGGGCACACTCAGATTGTCTGAGGTACGGGTAGGCCAGCCCAGAGTTGCCCCTGGTGGCCACCGGCAGCTGACAGGTGGACCAACACTCAGAGGAGCACTGGCCCGGGGGGGTTTAAATAAGATGACCCTCGGGCTCCGGAAACCCAAGGGAAAAAGACGCTAGGTGGAAAATGGTAAAACCAAGGTTGGGCATTGCTGGAAAAGCTTTAATCAAGGTGAACTATCAAGGGGTTCCCATTATAACCCAACCGCATAAGGAACACAAAATTCGGGAACATAACACCGATATGACGGAAACTAGGGCGGCAAGAGTGGAACAAAACACTAGGCGAGAGGCCGAGCCTTCCACCCTTTACCAAGTGTATAGATGCTTTAATATAACAAGATAAAATAATGATATCCCAACAAGTAAATAAATATCCCAACAAGGAACGGCCTCCAATCTTCACCTGCAACTAGCAACGCTATAAGAGGGGTTGAGCAAAGCGGTAACATAGCCAATCAACGGTTTGCTAGGACATGGTGGGTTAGAGGTTTGACATGGCAATTTGGGAGGCTTGAAAGCAAGTGGTAAGCATCGTAGCATTGGCATAGCAAAAGAGCGAGAAAATCTAGCATAGCAAAGATGATAGTGATTTCGAGGGTATGATCATCTTGCCTGCAAAGTTGTCAGAGTTGACTAGATCCTCGAAAGCAAACTCAACGGGCTCCTCGTTAGCGAACTCGTCTCCCGGCTCTACCCAAACAAGAGAAACAAACAACAAGGGCACAATCAACCACGTGCAAGGATCAACCAATATGATGATGCGATGCGGGATGCATATGCAAGATGTGACAGGAAAAGCAAGATCCTGGCCTCAACTTGGAAATCCAAGTGTGCCACTAGAAATATGAGATGAAATCGCTTGAAAACGATATAAGGAACGTCAGAATCGGAGTTACGGTTTGGAAATGGCAAGCAAAACAAATATGACACCGGTCTGCGATTTACAGCAAGTAACCATCTAAATGCAATGAGATGAACATGCTATAGCACCCAAACATGACAAAAAAATACATGGTAGGGATGGACTCAAGATGCTTAACAAAAGTCTAGCACTGAGCTACGGCCAAAACATCATTAACAGGTTCAAACAAGCGTGGCAAAAATGCATATGGCAAACAGATTTCAGACTTAGTGAAATTAACACTTGTCTGGAATTTCAGATCAGGTAGCCCTCTTCGGAGCAACAAAACTACGTGCTACAGGACCTGAACATGGCAAAGTAAAGCATGGAATGGAGCTACCCAAAGAGCTTAACAAAAGTCCCTTAGTGACCTTGAGCCAAAAGGGATCACAAAATACAATTGCAAGCATGTGAACATGGCAAAAACATAATCAGATCACAGAGTTAGTGAAAACTGGAGCATGCTGAAAATAGCTCTCAAGTAGGCATGTTTACGAGCTCGATGCACTCACTACGGAGCAAGACATGTAAAGCTAAGCATACATCTATCAAGAAAACACAAAATTCAAGCTAGACATGGCAAAAACAATAGCATATCATGCACGGGTCAACTATAACGTCATCGGCAAAATTGCAAACAAGTTGACAATCTGCCCAGATTCACAAAGTAGCAAAAGTAGAGCTCGGCTGACTCAAGCTAGGGTGCTCCATAAATGCAAACAAAGACATGGGTGGATAGAGCACTACAAGATTAACGAAACATCCTTACTGATCATCCTCAAAAGAGGCACGGATCACTCAGAAACAACAAGAACATATGGCCATATGAAATAAACAGATCAAGGACTTAGTGGAATTGCTAAGTCCCTGAAATCAGCACTACCAAGTGCCTCACTTCGCAAGCTTGTGCTAGTCACCACACACATCACAAAAATACATGGGTTGCACCTCTGGAAAGATGGCAAAACCCTTAACAAAACATATGTAGACCTCATGGGCATATCATGCACACAATAATCATGGCAAAAATGACATATATGCAAATGGAGTAGCAGATCTGACAATTAACTCAAGTAGCCCTCTTCTAACAGCATCTCTGGCATCAAGATGAACTCAAATGAAAATGATGCAATGGAATGAAATGAAGTACTCTCTGAGACGAACAATTTGATATGCTATATGTCAAAACGGAGCTACGGATGCGGAGATATTGCCTGATGAACAAGAGCACATGGATCTGAAAATTTAGGGACTTAGAAGGAAAAAACGACCTAGGGTTTACTGTTCACCGGATCTGGATCCAGATCGGCGCACGGGAACCAAGGTTAGCCGGGGCACTATTCACCGGGGAGTCGCCGGAGTTCGTCGCGGCTCGCCGGAGGAAGAGGAACGGAGGCGTCGGGCGCCGGTGGCCGGGGCGACGAGGGGCGGAGGCAACGGCGGAGGAGTTAGGCGGCGGGGCTGCGACCGGGCGCCGCGGCGAGGGAGCTCGCCGGAGTTGGCTCCCGCCGGCGAGAGGAGGGGCGCCGGGCGCGGGAAGGCGGTGGTCGGGCGGCGAAGGGACGAGGCGGCGCAGGGCGGCGCCACTGGCCCGGTGGGAGGCTCAGGCGGGCCTCACGCGGGCTCGCCGGGCTGCGCGGTGGAGCGGCGGGACAGGGACACTTGGCGGCGCGTAATTGGGCGGCGGTGGCGGCGCGGACGCGTCCGGCCCGGACGGACAATGTCCGGCGCGGCGCAAGGGGTGGATCTAGGGTTAGAGAAGGAGGGGATCCGGGATTTCGGGGAAGGGGTCTATATATAGGCATAGAGGGAGCTAGGAGAGTCCAAATGAGGTGCGGTTTTCGGCCAGGCGATCGTGATCGAACGCTCTAAATGATGGAGCAGGTTTAGGTGGGTTTTGGGCCAAATTGGAGGGATGTTGGGCTGCAACACATACGAGGCCTTTTCGGTCCCTCGGTTAACCGTTGGAGTATCAAACGAAGTCCAAATGATACAAAACTTGACAGGCGGTCTACCGGCAGTAAACCAAGGCCGCTTGGCAAGTCTCGGTCCAATCTGGAAATGTTTAATCCCCACACACGAAATAAAGCTAGAAATGACCACCGGAGGAGAACGAAGCGTCGGAATGCAAAATGGACAACGGGGAAAATGCTCGGTTGCATGAGATGAACACGTATGCAAATGCAATGCACATGATGACATGATATGAGATGCATGACAACGATAACAACACACGGAGACAAAAGCCCGAACCCGAGAAAATAAAATAACTTAACGCCGGAAATGGCAAGAGTTGAAGTACAAATTGGGAAAGTCATATCCGGGGTGTTACAACACTCCACCACTACGAAAGGATCTCGTCCCGAGATCTAGGACTGAAAGAACGCCGGGTACTCAGAACGGAGGTGATCCTCGCGTTCCCAGGTAGCTTCACGGTCGGAATGGTGTGACCACTTGACTTTGAGGAATTTGATTGACTTATTACGAGTCTTGCGTTCAGTCTCTTCAAGAATAGCAACTGGGTGCTCACGATAGGAAAGATCTTCTTGGAGCTCAATGTCCTCGAAGTTGACGGTGCGGTCAGGAGTCTTGAAGCACTTTCGAAGCTGAGAGACATGGAACACATCATGAACATTTGCAAAGTTTGAAGGAAGCTCGAGTTGATAGGCGAGATCGCCTCTCTTGCTGACAATCTTGAAAGGTCCCACGTATCTAGGG